>NC_056735.1:1459059372-1459259372 GCF_019279795.1 Protopterus annectens
AATGTATTGGAACAGATTTATTACTTAATGTTAACTCCATCTCTGTAATAGACTGCCCTTAAATGTCATGCAATGCAAAATCATTGCATCCTTAAATATTAAATCAGATGAATGGATGGGAATCTGCAAATCAATCCATGACTTGACCTGCTTTGCTCTTATAAAAGTGTGAGGTACATCATGAGGGTGGGTATTGGCAAAGTTCAAAGGGCCTTACGAGTTCTCTGCCTTGTAATTCCTTTGATCCTATCTCAAACCATGATTTAAAGCAAATGGTTACATGTATGCAATATTATCTCACCTGTGGCTCTGAATCACTGGAAGGACAGCTAGAATTGTGGCAGGGAGATGAGGATAGATTGGAGAGGAAGAATCTTTGCTTGATGGGGATTCTGGGAGCACCAAGGGATAATTGTCTAGCTTGTATCCAAAAGCATCTGTAATGATCCAGCCTGTTAAGGGACATGATTAAGATTGAACACACTCACAGGACTCTTAGCAGACCAGTAGGAAGACTGAAACACATTGTGATTAGGTTGGATACTTTTGCTTAAAGAGGAGATTTTAACAAGAACATGGAAACTGGGCTAGATATGTAAAGTTGGAGATCACTGCATGTTTTTTGATCATGACTTCTCCCCTGCCACATCTCAAAGATGTGCTGTATTTTTCCCAGTCCCAAAGCTGTGCAGGTAGCAAAGAATCAGGTTTAGGCTAATCTATCCAGCCCATTTAAAACTGTTTCTCCCAAATGGTATCAAAACATTTCTGTTCTTTTGTGAAGCACTTTCTTGTTTGGAAGAAAAGAGGGCTGATCTCCCTGTGGCTCCAAATGCTATTGGCTCAGCTGATAAAGTACTGAACCAGACACTGTTGAGAACTAGGGTAAATGGAGAGGATTCTTTTTATGACCATTACTTCTAGAGTTGCTAGAAATGTAGGACAGTGGTTTTATATTTCAGATAATGTATGTTGTTATCTGCTGCTTGTATTATTATTATTATTATTATTTTGTACTTTTGAACTTGATTGGTGACACATTGTTTTTCTGGAACCACTGTTCATGCTAGGACATCTCACTGGACAAAATACCTGCTGGCTGGTCGTTATGGATGTGAAAGAACTACATGGTCACTATCAGCATGGTTTTTAGGGCTCGAGTGGGACATGTGGTTGCTCAATGTGGGAATCTTGACTTGATCAATGGGCCAGCTATTTGGAGGGTCTTACAAAGGTCTGTTTTATGATTTCTCAATAAGCCTCATCTTCTTTTGACAGGCATAACTCTTTTATTGGTCACTGTTGAAAGGGGAAGTTTCAGAGGATGGACAATCGGAAATGATGGATTCTGTTATTTATTTATTTATTTATTGTTTGTTTGTTAACCGGGTTAGTCCAGCTGGGCTTGTGGCCCATTTTCAGTGGAGACCCGAGGAGAAATCCTTGGGGAACTCCTGTGGGTGTAGGTGAGAAAGGGGAGGTTGATTCTTTCCATTGTACAGCCTGTTGGCACATGGAAAGGTAGCTGGAGAACCAGTCAAGGGTTGAGGGAGATAGATGCAAGTATGAGAGCTGGGACAGGAGAAGGGAATGGGAGATTGTGTTGAATGTCTTTGAGAGGTCAAGAAATAGAGAAGATATGTATTTGCTGCTCTCACGTGCTAGGTCGACTGTTTCAAGGAAGGAAAGAAGGGCTGTAATGGTGCTGTGGCCAGGGTGGAAGCCGTGATGGGTGGGAGAGAGGAGTTTGTGCTGGATTTTAGGGCATGAGCTGGGAGTGGATGGTTTTCTCTAGAATTTTAGAAAGAGGAGAGAGTATAGCTATAGGTCTGAAGTTGGTTGTGTCTGTGTTCTTACCACCTTTGTGGAGAGGAATTATGAATGCATGATGCCAGATGGTTGGTACATAGGATTCCTGAATGGATCTATTTATGAAGATGGATATGGGATAGGCTATTGATTTGGATGATATTTGAAGAAAATTTGCTGGAAGGTTGTCAGGGGCATTGCGGCATGGTTTTAGCTTTTGAAGTAGTCTTTTTATAGTATTGGTGGAGACAGGTTAAGGGAGAACAGGGGGAGGGGGGTGAAAGAGGGGGTTTGATGGGCTGGGTGAGGGGTTAGTATTGGTGGGTGGATTGGGGAAAGTGGAGGATAATTTAACTATGCAATCAATAAAAAATGTGTTGAAGTTAGTGGCTGTTTCAAGACTTGAGAGGTTAGGATTGGGGCAGGGGTTGGAATTATTACCAGGGTTGAGTATTGAGGAGATGGATGTCCAGAATTTCTTTGGATTGTTTGAGTGCTTGTATTGCAGATTGCTGTAGTAGTTTTTGTGATCTTTGGTTATTAATTGTTTGGCCTGGTTATGAAGATGTTTATATTCTTGGAGGTTGCTGTTTTTTTTTTTTTTTTTGGTACAGTTTCCACTTTTTGTTTCTTTGATTCATTATCAGTTTAGTTTCTTGGGATAGCCAGGGGCAGGAATTAGTTTTGATACGTTTGGTTTGTAAAGGGGCTAGTTTATCAAGTAAGGTAAGGAAAGTTTGGTTAAAATATGTGACAGCGTTATCTAGTGGAAGGCTTTTCAGTGGAAACCAATTAGTAACCTTGAGGCATCCAGAGAAGATTTGGGGGTTGAAGGAAGATAGGTTTCGGGATTGCTTGAATATGTGTTGTTTTTTTATGTGGGAGGGTAGGCAGTCTGTGAAGGCTGGTAAGTGGTTGCCTAGAGGGTCTGGTATTATTCCGGCTTTGGAGATATGGTTGGGGTGTGTTGTTCATATCCAATCTAAGATGGTACCAGAGGAGCCATTAGTTGGGTGAAATTGTAGAGGTTGATAGAGTGAGTTGGGGTATCTATGAGGAAGGAGGCCCAGTTAATATTTACATCACCAAGAATGTCGGTTTCATTTTTGATGTTTAAGCTAAACCGAGAGAGGATGTCTTCTAGAGTTTTGGTATTGTCTCCAGGTGGGATGTAGATGGAGCTGATGCAGATGGATTTGTAGTTGTTAAGTTTTAGAAAGCCCACAGTCATTTCTGAATTTGCAAAAGTTGGGATGGGGTTGGTCAATGGAGTAAAAGTGAGAGTGGAGGGGTAGATTATTGCTACGCCTCCTCCTTTTCTAGTGAGGCCTATCATTGCATATGATATGGTAGCCGGGGGGGGGATTTCATTATCTCTGATAGAGGGTTTGAGCCAGGTCTCAGAGACAGCGGTTATGTCTGGCTGGTTGTAAGAGAGCCAGGCATGTAGGTTGGGGATTTTATTATGGCTTTGTGCATTTAGGGTCATGAGGCAGATAGCCTTGTGTTTGTGTGGATTGGTACTTGGGTTAGGCTGGGTAAAGGTGGGGGTTGGGCCTGGGTTAGGGTGGATGTCACCTGAGAGAGAGAGTGAGATATGGTGGAGATGATGTCTGAGGGGAAATAGAGGGTAAAGAGAAGTATGGTTTTGTTGGGGGAGGCTTTTTTTGAGACAGTAGTTAGAGTAGGGTGAGAAGATGGTGGTGCAGGGAGTAAGGAGGGTTTGAAAAGATTGGATGGGATGGAGGAGTAGAGTTCTGGGGAGATCTGTGAATATGAGTGGGATGTATTTGAGGGGTCTGAGGTGGTGGTGTGTGTAGTTAGAGGTAGGTATGTGTTAATGTGGAGGCTAAGTTGGGTAATATAGGTTAGGGATACTAGAAGGGTAGATAGTAGTACAGCTTGTTGTGGGAAGGTAAGCATTGTAGTATGGGTTTGTGAGGTGTGGTGTATGTATGTGAGAGGGTGGGGGTGTGTGTGAGATTGATGTACTTATGGAAGTGGGAGGGGTTAGGTAGATGGTGTGTGTAAGTGGTGCAGGTGATGAGAGGGTGTGGTTTGAGGAAGTATAAGTGTAGGTGCACTGGGGGTGGGTGGAATTTGGGGGTAGGGTAGGTGAGAGGAGTGAGCCCATAGGGTGAACGGAGCGGGATAGAGCCAAAGGAGAAAATCAGCAGGAAAAAAGTAATAACTGCCATTTTAAGGTAGATTAAACAGGTAGTTATTATGAGAAAAATAAAGGGAGAAATAATTTACAAAGGTAAATGTTGATGCTTTAGTACAACTAGTGTGTGCTTTGAGGGGTGGGGGGTTATTTCCAGCATTTGGTGAGTGTTAGCTAGGATATTAAGATATACAGTCAGTTACAAAAGAAATGAAGCCAAGTTGGGAATAGGATTTTACGGGGTTTGGATGGTAGGTGCTGCCACCTAGTGTTAACTAGGAAAATAGCAGGCAGGAAAGAGGAGCAGGTCTCATTAATGGTGCACTATGATAAAAATTTCTAGGACACTATGAAAACTTCATGGACATAGAAGACCTGGGGGGGGGGGGGAGTTGGTCTGCGGTAGGCTGCTGAATCACTCACACAGGGAGGCAGACAAGTACATTTAAGTGATTAATAGGTAGTTAAAATACTAGATTTAGGTCTACATACATTCAACAAATTATGGTGTTGGGGAGCCCTCACAGTAGTTCTAAAGGCTCAGGCTGGCAGACAAAAATCCAGGGAAATATCAGAGGTTTTGCAGGAGGTGTTCCTTTCAGTTTAGAGGCAGGGAGGCAGCTTCTGGAGTGAAATACTGTAAAATGAGAGGACACACACACACAAGGTTAGGTTATTTGGAAGTTTTGAAGTTACAGGTATGGAGGTAGGTGTAACTGAGGAATAATCAGAAGAAAAGGACGTCATGCAAGTTTTTTAGTAGGTAGATAGAGAGACCTAGGGATACACATAGAAAGAGGGTGTATAATGAGGGAGAGTGGTATAAGAGGTATTAGTAGTGGGCAGCAAATACAGTTACTAAACAATGCAAGGCAGGCAATGTATGTTACAGTAGTTGAAAAGCTCTACCACTCTACAATTCCAGTTCTAATGCAGTACCCCAGCCTGTTTTATGAGTAAGGGGTTTGACAATAAGTAGCTAACAGGTAATCTTAAACCCATTTCAGGCAGAGAAAATACTTAAAATAGCAATGCAGAGCACCATTAAATTAGACATTAATTAACAGAAAAAAAAGCATTCAGTACTTTGCTTTAGCTCAAGGCACCATTAAATTAGAACATTAGGTTTGTTTATTAAAACCCATTAATTAATACTATTGGGGTGGGGTGATTGGTCATTGTCTGTATATTGGACACAGCTACCATTCAGTTTTTTTTTTAATTCATGGTTGCATAGACATGTTTGCCTGGAAGCTGAGAAAACTAATTTATTTTGTTTTATAAATAGTTGTTATTCTTGTTTAATGGGGGTTTGACAAATTGTTGTACTGTATATGTTAAATAACTGGTATTTTCTAACACCTAACTTGGAGTTGTCCACTGGAGTGAGTGTCACAGACATTGTGTTTAAGAAAGTTTATAGTACACATAGGAAGTGATGGCTAATGATCGAATACCATCTCATGGAATGTGAATGGTTTTCTTGATCTAAATAAAAGAAGAAGGGTGTTCCAGTCTCTTAATTTGGCACAACCTTCATTCATATTGCTGCAGGAAACACATCTGGGAAAGATGAGCATGGAGGGCTAGACGAGCAAGATGGAGGCTCTAGGAAAAGAGAGATGATAATATCGGCAAACATCTCTATGTTGTTTTGAGCACTTGACTCCATTTCTGATAGAGCAGGCAGGTACTCTACTGTGAAAGGGGAATTAGGGAAGGTCCAAAAATAACACTTGGTTATATGTATTTCCTCCTGGTTTTACTAAGAGAGAGTATGGAGAGATGAGGATGAAATCTTTGCATTTTGTGGAAAACAATTGCTCTTTATATGGGGGACTGTAATATTATTACAACCCCACAGGATGTCTCTAAATGTCATAGTAGCCATAGGATTCTTTGTCTGGGTAAATATGTTGGGAGTTATTTAAAATGCTTTGGATTGACCGATATTAGTCTGAAGGTGGATGCCCCAAGACATGTTACCCATGTCCCTGCAAAAACTGGCACTGCTGCTACGCTAGATAGGGGATGCATCTTACAGGAGGATGCATACCTGATACAGACTATTAATCCCTTACAGCTTGGTTTCAGATCATTCTCCCCATCTTGTCACTTGAGGATTCCAGGGGAAAAAATGGCAGTTTCCTGCGAATTCTTTAAAACAAAAGGCATTTAACCAGGAGTACAGAAGGATTATTTTCCATATTATTCAAAAATATAACCAAATCATCCATCTAACATTTGAAGGGTAGGACACCTTACAAAAGGAGGTTTCTCTGGTCATAAAGCTCACTGGCAGATATAAGAAATGGGTGAAAAAAGGGGACACAAGTAGATGAAAAAAGTTTGATGAGGCCAAAATAATGATACCTGAGACCCTGCATTAAAAAAATGGCAGTTTTTAAATGAGGATTATAAAGTATGGTGTCTTTAACGACTCCCCTGAATATCAGAAAAAGCTAGCAGTTAAGCTAAGATTAGATAGGACAGACTCTTCATTTGATGTGATTTACTCCAGATGAAATGTTTCTCTGGTAAAGTACCCCTGCAAGATTTTGAAAGAATTCACAAACTTTTATATAAAACTATACCAAGCAAACTCCAGTGACCTCACTGATGTAGAATACATCTCAGTACCTCAGGAATTTAAACCTACAATAACTAGGTGACGGCCAAGCACCAGATCTCATCACACCCATCTCCAGGGATGAACTAGAGTTATTGTTAAAGAAACAACCCTCTCAAAAATGTCTGGATTTGATGTTTTCCCAATTGACTAATGGAAGTAGTTGGGGAAGAGGCTATAACAGCACAATTGAATGCTTATGACTATGTTATGGTAAGAAGAGAAGCCCTGGCCTCTTGGAAGGAAGCAATAGTGGTCATGATTCATAAGGAAGGTATGAATAGGGAGGCACCTGCCTCTTACAGACCAATATCTGTCCTCAGTAATGATTATAAGCTATTTATGGCCTTATTGGCTGTTAGATTAGGAATGCCCACACCATCACTGATCAACACCAATCAAACGTGGTTTGTTGGGATCAGACTACTTCATGACAACATACTTAGAACACTCTGGCTCTTGGAAAATATGAAGAAAACTAAGGGAAAGTAGTTGTGATCATTCCCTATGGCAGAAAGGCTTTTGAGTGAGTACAATGGACTATCCTAAAGCAATCTCTTGCCGTGTTCAGGTTAGGAATCAAATTCATGGATTTGATATTAGCTGCCTATACTGAGGTCACTGCTAGAATTAAGCTCAAACATTGACTTTCCTCCCTAGTTCCACTCACCAGGGGCATAAGAGTGAGCTGCCTTCGCTCCCCCTCCTGTTTGACCTATACATTGAGTCCCTCACTCATAAGATAAGTTCATCTGATGTTCATGGAATCAATGTGGAGAACGGAATTCAGAAGATCTTCCATTACGCTGATGATATTCTTCTATAGTTAGAAAATTCCCGGGAGGATTTGGAATTCCTGTTCAAAATCCTGTCTGACTTTGGTAGGCTGTCTGGCTAAATCTCACAAAAACTAAGGCTGTGGTGCTTGGAGATTCCTCTACTTCCCAGATTCACCTCCAAAATCCAGCTTTGCAGTGAACTAATGTATTGAAACATTTCAGGATTTGGGTATGCTCAACTTATGAAGCCTTCATCCACAAATCAGGTAATATGATCCTAGATAAGGTAAAGGCTATCTGAGCCAGGTGGAAAATGATTCCCCAGGAGCTGAAACAAAGAGATCTGACTCTATCATGTCATGCCTTTCAGGCATTCCAAGCGGGAAGAATCCCTTCCTTGTTCTTCACAAAACTGAAATGTATTTATATGGGATGATGCCAAACCCTGATAAGCTGGGAAAGATTGTTACTCAGAAGGGATGAGGGTGGTCTGGGTGTTCCAGACATCACACACTATTATCAAGTTTAATAGCTGAATTTGATCTTCTGATTAAAGTTTATCCACTGTGATTTTAGAGGTCAGACTTTTTAACCTCCACAAAGCAGGTGCGGGACCTCACTTCTATTGCCCTACTTAAACATTTCAGAGCTCTCACCAGTTCCCTTTTCTCTGGTCAGGAACTGTGTCCTTGGAAAAATTAGTTCCTCCCTACTGATATCTCTAACATGGGAAAGCAGAAGAGGAACCTTTCAGGAACTGGAAAAGTAAAGGTACTTGGGTAAAATGTTGGGATCGGATGAGGGATCATTTGGACTTGATACCTTGGAACAAGTCCCAGGAGAAGTTTTCCTTAAGAGAGGGGTCCAGACTAGAATACCTGGGTTTCATTGCTGCTGTTCATAAACTGGACATAGCTCCCCATCCCTTTGGCCAGTACCCAAACTGATAAAGCTTTGGATGGGTAGAAGAATGGTTCTGAAAGCTTGAAGGTGTGGTACTTGCATAGGAGTAAGGCTCATAAGGAAATCAAGGAGTTGTTTGACCATGGTGGATATCATTGGAAGGTTAATTGGGAGAGAGATTTATAATTATGAATAACTATGGACCACTGGAAAATGATCTGTAATTTATCTAGATATTCAACAAAAGCACAACGTTCAGGACATTTAGGTGGATATGTCTCTATAAATATTTTTAAACTCATGTGGATATTGCACATATGTTCCCAAGTGCCTTGGGGGAATGCTGAAGGTGCAACCAGAGTATTCTAGGCACCTGAAGACATGTTTTCTGGGAGTGTCACAAGCTCCAGGGTTTACACTGAATCTCCAGAGCATGCTGAAAGCGGTCCACCTTTGTAAGATATGATGCTTCTTCTGGGCCCCCACTGAGGTCATTGTTATCACCTTCTCAAGAGAAACTTCTTTACCAAATATTGTTGACAGCAAAGAAAACAAAACAGTAACTAAGAACTGGAAGACCTCTAACCTCCCACACACACTCTTGAGGTTGTGAGATCGTTGATGAATGAGCTGGAGTGGGGAAGGAAAGGGACTCTTTACGTGAATCACGACAACACAGGGAGAAATGGAATCCTTGGAGGATAAAGCTCTCTGTTTACTCACGTAGTGTAGAGGACTTCTTGTAGATACTAATCAATGAACTTCCTCTTCTGTGGACTTGTACTTCAGTGGACTTAGAAAAATTGGAACTTGCATTCTATCATATTTGTATATAGTTATAGCTAATTAATTGAACAATGTATTTCAAACTTAGTGTTATAAGATATAAGATAATTAGTATCCCCAGGTTTTACACTGTACCCTGTTTAGGTATGCATACATGTTATGGGATAAAAAAGGCAAAAGCTATGGGGGTAAATGGTTACTGGGAACTACGTATGCTTCTGATGAATCTGTCAGTTTAAAGGCTCAGATATATAATTGTTGCAGTGTTAAATGGTCTTCATTTGTTTATTCATGTTTTATTTTCTGGCTTGGAGCTATATTTACTGTTGTTTTTAACATTTTCTCAAACAATTGTTGATTATTAAAAAAATAATAAACAGGAAGCATACAGAAGAAAAAATATATACTTGCCATAGCTGATAACAATGCTAGCAGAAACAAGCACAAATACACAGGGACAGTATAGATAATTATAGCCAAACCAGGCCTTAACAGTAAATAGCACAGATGCAAATAATATAAAACACAGGAGATGAAAGCTGCAAAAACTAAAGATTAAACAATTTAATTAGACAGTGAAAAGAAAGTTAAATACAACCCAAAAAGACACTGCTCAAGTTAACCAATGGAGTGCCGCACCTAGCTGTGGCCATAATTAGGGTCATGGATAATATCCATCTACTAACTCTTATCATGGTGTGCCACATCTGAGTTCCTGTACATGCTCCCAAACTGCTGGACTGTCCCTAATGCAGAACATATAAAGCCTAAAACTACAGGGCCACATGGTTTTATATGTATGGCTAGCATTCACAACATGGTAGCAACTCCCCACCACTGGTTGAGGTAATCCCTGACATCATCACCAAACTGCTACCTACCTGAAAGTTTACTGCATACACTTCCCATGACTCCTATGCAGATGTCTTCTGTCACTGCATCACACCCACCAGTACAAATATTTTTAACTGTGCCCTGCCTACCCACTGTCCTATGTGTATAAAATAATGACTAATTCATAGACTGGCCAGACAGTGCACTGTAGTGCATATCCTGGGTGTGATGATGCATGTATTAGTTTTATTCTGCATTGTGCTTATCATGGTCTAAAGTTTTGGAACAGATGCCTCCTGTTTACCAGTGTGCAACGTATTGTGTTCACTTCTGCTTTGCAGGGAGTGCATCTGCTAGTGGTTCCTCCAATGGTTCTGTACTGAACTCCTTATCTGTTGCTGCAAAAGGTCTCTCAGACAGTACTCAGATGTCTCCTAGCTGCAACTGCTGGCATACTACCATATTCTGTAACATGGAGCACACTGGTAATGAGTTTTTGCAGGTCTCAGGGGTATATGGTAGTGTGTCACCAGATAGTTCTAAGCAGTGGAAGTCTCCCTTTAGGAGTCTAAACTCATATTCAAAAACATTCTGTGCTTGTAAATGTGCAGTGCTGCATGTCACCTCATCCATGTTCTAGGGATTTTGGATGGGTCATCATCCATGGTGCTAAGGCATATTTAACATAACCTGCAACACATAACAGTGGACACAATTACAAGTGGCCTGCTGTCTGTTTAAATGGAAACTATAAATCTTGGCCTATGTACCTGGTAATATATGCCTCTACCAACTAGATGACCCTACAGGAAATAACCAGCATACAAAATGCAGGTAGATCTTGCATGTGTGTCAGAATCATGGGAACTGCCTAGTGGGACATAGACACAGTGTGCATATTATCCTGTACATTGCACATTACCTGGCAGTTGACAGAGTAGAAACCCTTCCAATTGATGTACTGGATATCATGTGGAGCAGGTGATGCATTAATGACAATGTGTGAGCTATCATTGGCCCCCAGGATCTCAGGAGAACTGGCTATTATATAAAATGCATGCACAGTGTTGCTTCTCTTTTATGCTGTCTATAGGAACCACATATTCTCCTCCACATGCTGAAGTATCATATCAAAGATCTAGTATAGGATTTGCAAGGCTGATACCTGCAAAATTCATGACATGTCCCCTGTCAGACCCTGAAAAGTCCTCATAGCAAGGATGATTAATGCTACCCAAACCTTTGTGTCCACAGAGACAGGCAGTCCACACATCTCCCTTGATTTTATGTGCGGATGACAAGTGGCTACTAACGCCCATATGGTGTCTCTGCCTATATAGTAGTGATTGACAATGTCATGGTTGTGGAAGTGATGGTATATTAGCCACTGGTGGACCCATCTATGGCATGCTGGGAGACAATATGGAAAATTAATGGCACTGCGTCAGATAGCTGTCACTAACACTTGTTATTCAGCAGAAGTATATGCTAATGATTGTATAATAAGTCGTATGCTAATGAAGTAAAAAACTTGGTGAGGCCATTTGGAGATGTATATAACAAATACAAACATACCACACCCAGATTAGCTTTGATTTCAGCTATCACATTCTGTTTCCAGAGAACTTTAAAATATGTTAGGGATGGCCATATCACACCCACATTAGCTATGAATTCAGCTATATGTTCACATTCTGTTTCCAGAGCACTTTGAAATATGTTAGGGATGGCCTTAGCCATTGTAAACTTGTATCTGCAAGAGGCTTTCATAAAAAGTGCTGCTGCTGATGATGATGTTGACAGACATCATGCTGGAAGGTGTAAGGTTTTCAGACCAAATCTAACCTTTCATGGGCACCATAAATTCAGACTAATGGACCACTACAGGCCTGTGGGAATCATGAAGAACCTATCCCAGTGGATACTAAGGTGTGTGCAGCTTTACATATTTTAGCTCAGGGACCTTTCAGCAACCTACAGGGGACAGAGTGAAGATTTAACTGGCTTTTGCCTCAGGAATACTCCACCAGTTCCTCAATGCAATGCTGTAACATGTGGGTAGTATATGTGCTTTCCACTTACTCAAGATGAAAGAGCTAGCACTATATTATAGCACATTTGTCTGAGGTACTGGGGGCCACAGACTCATCTCACATTGAAATAAAGGCCCCACCAAGTGAACTGGGAAGAAGGTTTTTTTAAGCACAAAGGTCATCACTCTGTCAAATGACAGGTCATCTGTAAAGCACAAGGTACCATCTACAATGAGGGTGCAGGCAACTCAGGCAGTTTTCTTGACTCCCACATATGGCACACTTGTAAGCTCTACCAAAGGTTTGCAAGGGGTGAGGGACATCTCGTGGGAGATGCTGTATATACCCTTGAACCTTGATTCAGGACTCCAATGATAAATCCACACAATCCCGCTGAACAATGTTACAATACTGCACATGAACAGACTAGAAACATCATAAAGCATACGTTTGGGCTGCTTAAGTCTGAGTTCCACTGTGTGGAGATGCCCTGCAATATGATCACGCTACCTGTGAAATAATACTGACTAAGTGTGTCACCTTACATAATAGTATGCTTTAAGAAAACAGTTATAGAAAGGTGTCCCAATACAGGGATCACAGTTCCCAGTACCACAGGCAGTGGCAGCTGACACAAATGAGGAGGCAGAGGAGTACAGACACATCACTCTAAATGGAGGCAGACACAATATTATATTGCACTGGCTAAAAGGCAGTGAATTGTATATACACTAACCACATAAAAAGCATAAGAGCACAGCAAATACGACAGTAATATTGATGCATAAAAATAAACCAGATTGTGCTTACCCATACACTGACTGGCTACTGTAAGCATCAGACATAGGCAGCCCATGGCTAGACCACTTTTAACAGCATTAGCACTGGTGCATGATCAAGCCTTCTGGGACAAATGCCTCTATACCTAAACAGAGTAAGCAGACAGTAGAAATGATGATGCCTATATATGGATATCACACCACATAAACAATATACTCAGCAAATACAGACAGCAATAATGATGTATTCAAACAAAACAGATGATGTTTACTTATACATTCCCAGGACACAGTGTGCATCAGACGTAATCAACCCCATTCAGACACCCTTCCAGAGGGCAAGCCATCCTCAGCATTATTTGCACAGGTGGGTGAGGAAGCTATCCTTCACTACTACTACTACTACTACAGAATCTAACCAGAGTAAGCACACTATGAAAATGATGAGGTACACACAGGAAAAACAGACCTTGCCTGATCATGCATTGGCTTGCCACTCTGTACATCAAATATAGGCAACCCTAATTCACAGATGGTGGAAAGGGCAGGGCACAGTTATCATCATCTGCATGTGTGTGCGTGCGTGCGCGCATGTGTGTGTGTGTGTGTGTGTGTGTGTGTGTGTGTGTGTGTGTGTGTGTGTGTGTGTGTGTGTGTGAGGGGGGTTACAGGAGGACATATCATAGGATCATAGGACGTTACTAGGTGATTGGCCCTGAGCCCCTTATAAGCCTAGCCAAGAGTTTAGCCCATGTTTAGACAAGTCAGCACCCAAAGCCCCTGTCCAGCAGGGACACAGGTGGAATCCCAGGGGTGTATTTTCTGTTTCTCATCCAGTTATCCAGGTTGTGGTTAAAAAGGGATAATGAGGTACTCTGCTGGACGTGGAGAGGGAGTCTATTCCACAGATGGGGGAGTCTCTGGAACTCAAATATGTCCTGCCAACAAGTCCTATTGATGTCACAGACCAGGTTAAGGTCACGCATGTGGATTACTCGAGTGGAGCTTGACTTGCAGATATGCAGCAGTCCCATCAAGACGGGGTCTGAGATTGCTTTGTATGCTAGACAAAGGTCATCTCTGAGGAGTCTGTATGAAACTGAATAGAGGGACTGGGCTTTTAGCCTGTGTAGTGTAGATGTTTGAGGCCTTGGATTTTCCTGGTGAGGAACCTCTGTGGTCTCTCCATGCATGTGCTTTGCGAGGTACATGCCAAAGGGGGTGTTGTACTCAATAATTGGCCTTATAAGGGAATAACACAGAATACATCTCTCACAGAGAAAGTGTGTGAGCATAGCTAATAGTAAGGGGGATGTTCGCTGTAAGGATGTCCATGGTGAAGTGTGTGTGTTCATGTGTGTGTGTGTGTGTGTGTGTGTGTGTGTGTGTGTGTGTGTGTGTGTGTGTGTGTTTGAAGTATCATGAACAGCATGGGGTGTAATGTAAGTGTCTGCAGGGACATAGCAGCACTTTGTGTGCCACCACTATGCCCTAGCATATTGGACACGCCTGAGCCATGCATGAAAGAGGATCAAGTTTGGTGTGAAAGCCTGGAGTTGCATTGCTAGTTCCATGACCCTAGCTAGAAGTCAGAATGCTACTTGAACATGAATGGTATCTTCCAGGCAAGTTATCATTGCAACCACATTCAAGACCATGACAACATGGATGACCTCACCTGGATGTAGATACATCCACAACTGATGAAGCAGTGAAAGTGCTACCACTGTATGAAAAGGATTTGCAGATACATGGCAAACATCTGACCAGTCTTGTGGATGTTGCCTGTTCCACAGACCCAGAACAGACAATGGACAGTGTAATGTGTCACTCATTCTGTCCAAGTTCACACATGGTTCAGGCAGTCCTGTCTGTCAGTATGCATGAAATATAGTAGTCTTACAACCTCTACTGAAGCTCTGGGGAACGTGCATGCACCTCCATGATGGTCCTGTACACACATTCAGTGGCAGCTATTGACACACCAACCTCAAAGGGAGGGTGGTAAGCATACCATCTCTGAGCATCTTTCCCAAAAGTCCTGCGTGGTAGTACCTCCCATTAATGATGACTAGGAGAAGATTCTGCAATTTCTGCACCTGGGGCTACTACACTACCCTGATCAACCATGCCCGTGTCCACTCTTAGATGGTTTGTCATCATGGGTATGTGCAGGCATACTGACTGCAACCATAGTGTGAGGAAGGGGATATGGGGCACACTCCCTGTGTCTGACATGACCCCAGCAGATCCAGACTGTGCCTGTTCATCCCTGCCATCATCATTGCCGGATAAGGACCCCATACATCAGCAGGGGTAGGTTCACAGTGCTGATACCAGACAATGCTACTACAAAACATAACAAATACATGTAAGTATGCCTGTACCATGTGCAGGTAGTCTTTGCATTTCAATACCAAATGTCCTAGGTGCAACAGATGAGTGAGGCACTATAAGCATACATGTGACTATCAAGTGCAAAAGTTGAATGTAAAAAATATTTGAATGGCATACTCGGGGCACCACCCATGGCAATCCTTTGGGGCTTGTCCATCTTTGCCTCAACATCCAGCACCGTACTGTGAAACTCTGATGAGCTGCCTCCTTCCCTGATTGACAGCAGGAAATCCTTCATCTCTGTAAGTGGTGGTTTGGTAGATGGCCCACCACTAGTAGTGCTCTGTACCATGGCTTCTGTTCTGATGTTGGCTTTGTGAGTGATGTCACTGGCCCTGTGTTAGATTGTTGGGCACCAACAGCATTGACATCCTCCACCACTTGCTATCAATTATTAAGGAAGGGATTGTGGGAGGTGTGTGTATCAAGGAGTTGTCTGCCATGGAGATGAATGGTCTGTATTATCACCTTATCCTCAGCCTCAGAAAATGAGGCTTCAATGAGCATGTGTCCTTAGCAATTTTATGAGCCATATCCCTGTTGTGATGGAATAAACCATGGATATCACAACACAAGTTAACACACTGGCAGTACACATGGTAACATGTATGGACCAATACTATATCAATATGCATTCAGTAAACAACATACTGACATCTATTGCAAACATACTTGTACCTTAAAAATGCAAACAGTCTAAACACCATTGTAAGTTCTCTATCAAAACAATTAACCTAGTTGCAACCTATAGGAATGCAATAAGAAGTGGAACTTACTGATGTGGGTAAAAAGGAATAGCAGATGCAGGAATGTCCACCTTTCTGGCAGATAACCATCATAAGCATAGCACCAATATGGGAACTGTATCAAAATCTAAACCTCACAGTGACAACAGTTTGACATGCACTTGTTCAGTTACCCACCACGGCAGTGGCACATCTCAAAGGTATACCTCTTTAAAAACTAAAAGTCTAAACTGTTTGCCCGTTACACCAGTATTTAAATCTGTACACGAGTGTGTGTTGCCCTGACCTCAAAAATTACATTTCTGAAGACTTGAACAAATTATAGTAAAACAATGCAGGCCGACAGCACAAAGCAAATACATATTAACATAGTACAAATTAACAGTTGTATGAAAGAAGACATACCTTGTCATATTTTGTTAAAGTGTCTGTCGCTCGTCTAGTCAGAACACAATAGGCGAGACTTCATGGGTTCTATTCAAGCAGCTTTATTATGTACAAACACATTAGGACTGAGGCTTAATACTTTAACTTAGGTAAACTTATAAACAAACTAGCTATTACATTCATACATGTTCACTCCCTGGCTGCACTCTCAAAATGCACTGAGTATAGCACCTGCTCGCTATTTATATATGCACGTTCAGTCCTTGAAACGCTCTTAAAGATACAGCACAGTCATGCAATGTTGAAAACAGCAATCAACATGTAATCAATATAAGTAATTCTTGGGCATGCAAATATACAGAGGTAAATACACATATATACAGTTAAGTCCAGGTCACTGTGTATTTCACACTAGGTCTAAAAATATGACCAAATCATGTGACATAGAAATTAGAATCAGATTTAGCAACTGGGACTGTCTCTGCAGAATGTTCAACTTTTGGGACATCAGGAACATCATCAGAAATGGAAATAGAAATTAAAAAAATGTTCTGGGACAGGAGCATTGTCTAGGTTGCTCTGAGATCTAGATTCTGTACCACAGGAACAATGCTGCAATATCGATTCTGATGCAGGAAGAATATACCTCTGATTTCTCTTGTACCCTACACCCTCAGAATCTATGAAGTAGGATCTCAGCTCAGGACATATACCTGTAACTTGACCAATCCGGTTGAAGCCTTTCACCATTTGTATCCTCACTGTCTGCCATTCTGCTCGATTTATCATAGCTGGACTTCTGGACAGAACGGCTTCTGAATAGTTGAGTCTAACTGTTTTGTTGTTCTTAGCTTTAGGCCTCAACAAACTGGAATTGATAGGCAATGTTGTTGTGGTTTGCCTAGATAGAAGTCTCTGAGTAGGCGAGCCAAGTACATAATCATGGGATATGTTTCTGAGGTTAATTAAATTCAAGAATACGTCATGCTTTGACCTTTCAAGTAACTCCTTTGCACTCTGTACTGCATGTTCAGCTAGACCATTGGACAAAGGATATTCAGGACTACTAGTGACATGTACAAAGTCCCATTCTTTTGCACATTTCTGAAATAACTGACCAGTAAATTGAGTACCATTGTCAGAAATAACTTTGTGTGGACTATCATGGACTGAGGAATGACATTTCAACTTAGTAATAATAGCAGTGGACATTAGGCGGGATAGTAAATCAATCTCAAATCAGTTTGAGTAAGAGTCTACCAATACCAAGTAATGCTGCTTGTCCCACTCGAATATGTCAGTGGCTACTGTTGACTAAGGTACTTCAGGAACTTTACTTATCTGAAGTTGTTCTCTTTGCAAATGTGGTTTAGTACTATTACACACTGAACAAGATGAAAGTACTTTATCAGTGTCTTTTGCTAGAGAAGGCCAAAATACTAGTCCTCTCACCCTTCTATTGGTAGATTCAGAACCTGGGTGACCACAATACAAAATCTGGATATACTCAAGCAGTAAGGAAGGAGGAACAACAATTTTAGGACCTTTGAAAATAATGCCATCTTCCATCGGCATCTCATCTCTGTAAGAAAAATAAGTTTGCACTTAGGTGGTACACTTGATTGCTTTGATGGCTATCCAACATTAAGGTAGTGGTTGAGCTTTTGCAAAATTGAATCAGTCTTTGTATGATCTCTCAGCTCATCAAGTCTCATGGTAGAAAAATTCTGCACTGCCATGATGTCAAAGTCAAAATTCTCTTCATGAAAGTGTTCCATGTTATTTGTGGGCAATCTGGATAAGGTATCAGCCAGATAAAGAATTTTGCCTTTTGTATAGACCATTTTGAAATTGTACTTTTGCAATTTGAGCATCATTCTTTGTAATATTGCAGGAGCAGAATACATAGGCTTCTTTAAAATAGTAACTAGAGGTTGGTGAACAGGTTCAGTCTGAATAGCTTGACCATAGATATAATCATAAAACTTGGAACATGCAAACACTACCGCCAAAGGTTCTTTTTCAATTTGAGCATATTGCATCTCAGTTTGGGTAAGAGTTCTTGATGCATAGGCTACTGGTCTGCCTTCTTGAAGAATGACTGTGCCAAGACCAAATTTTGAAGCATCCCAGGAAAGGGTTAGTGGTTTACTAACATCATAGTATCTTAATGTAGGTGGAGTGACTATTTTCCACTTAAGGTTATCAAATGCTTTCTGGTGCTGTTATAACCAAGACCATGTAACATTTTTGCACGTCAGCTCTCTCAAACTTACGGTCAACTCACTGAAGTCTGGTATAAACTTGCCTAAATAGTTGACCATACCAAGAAAATGTTATACAGCTTGAATGACGGGAATCACGTCAGTCCCCCTGCTAGACAGGGGTCCAGGGAAGTAAATAGTGTGGGAAGAAATAGCCAGGGAATTGTTATGGCTAGGCTTGTATAGGCCCTAGGGCTGATAGCCTAGTACCAACCTATCAACCTATGAACATTATCTGGTGCTGGCATCTCAAGAATGGCTGCTTGTTTAGACAGGTCTGTTTGCAAGAAAATAAATGACATACGTATGTAACTTTGTGCACTTCAGAGGATTAAGTTCACTTTGTGTGCTCTTTTTAGAACTCTCTTAAGGTGTCTGTCATGCTCTGCTTCACCATTGCCTCCAACCAACAAATCATCTACTATTATGGCACAGGGATATCCTTTAAAATTTTGCTTCATTGCACACTGAAAGACTTCACTTGCAGAATTTATTCCAAATGGCATTCTGAAGAATCTATATCTGTCAAACAGGGTACTGAAAGTAGTTAGTAATGAGGATTTCCGATCAAGCATCACTTGCCAAAATGAACTTTTTGAATCCAAGACAGAAAAAACAGTGGCATTCAGTATTAGGGCTGCGACTTCTTTTTCTGTACGCATTGGATGATGCGATCTCTTCAATGCTTTGTTCAAATCTCCTAGGTCAATACATATTCTGATTTCATCTGAGCCTTTTTTGTGAGCTCCTACCATGACAAAACCCCTTCAGTTGGTTCTCTAGCTGGACAAATTACACCTTGCTGCACCATTTTATCCAACTGAGCTTTGACTCTATCCTGTATGTCTATCAGAACTTTTCTTGTCGGTCTGATCACTGGACTGACCCCTGGCTCTAATCTCTTGGAATACAGAACTGGAAGTTTGCCCAGCTTGTCATCGAAAACATCAGCATACTCTGAGAAATTGGCTTTGGTGAAACTGGAACTAGGATATGTGCTTATCTGATGAACTTCTCTTGTAAAAGAATGCAGATTCATTCTCAAACTATCTCTGAGACCTAATAAGGACTGCACGGGTCTTTAAACCACATAAAATAACAAGTTGTAACAGTTCTTGGCCAAATAACTTGAAAGTACATCTGAGCCTTCGGTTTGAATTACTTCACCTCTATAAGCAGCAAGTTTTGCACAACTGTCCACACTGAGTTGCTCACTAGCTCTCACTTTAGCAAAAGTATCTACAAACATAACATTACCCTTTGAACCAGTGTCCACTTTGACATTGGTTGATTTACCATTGATCCAGATAGTAAAGAACACTTCATTCTTTGTCAACAAATTCACTGCATCAACCTTTTCTCTAACTAGTGATACACCATCTAAGCAGAAAGTGGGCTGCTGCAACTCTACTTGATCGGTTTACTTTTTTGAGTGACCCTTCTTTATAACTGTGCGAGGTTTACTTGATTTGCAAAACTTTTAAAAATGATTCCATTTTTACAATTGTGGCATTGCTGACCAAATGCTAGGCATTTCATTCTTTTAGACCCATGACTGGCACCACAATTATGACAGCTAACAATAAGTTTGGACTTGGGTTTTGCTGACTCATGCTTGTACTGCACTGAGCATGCACCTTCTGGATTTCACAAATCCCTATAGCTTTGCTCAACGTTAAATCACTGTCACAAAGCAAAATCTTTCTAACTGCAGCACTATTAATTCCACACACATTTGTCCTTTATCAATTCATATTTTAGATCACCAAAGTGACACGTTTTAGCTTTGTTTCTCTGGTCAGTTATATAAGCTGTAAATGTTTCCCCTGGTTTCTGATATCTTGTGTAAAGCAAATGCCTTTCTAATGTAATATTTGTCTGGGGGTGACACATCTCCCCGAATTTGCACTTCAAACACTTTTAATCTTCCCTTGATTCAGCCTGCACAGCAATATGAAGAGTTTCACCTTGCCATGGACTGCTGGTGTGCTTTACATATTTAATTAATTTATCAGTTTACACAGCAGTGGTTTTATCTCTCTTGCAACGTTTTTCAACTGGACTAATAGTATATTTATTTTTGCTGTCAAGAGAGACATGGCTGATGGTGCTGCAGCTGAAATAGAATTGGATTTCAATCCACATATTAATTTCAAGAATCCTGTAAATGGTGATGGCAGTTATCGTCTGTCTAACTTTGTTAAGGGCAGTGATAATCCTCTACTCAGTGACCAGTTTGTCGTTGAGCCTAGTGAAATGGGTGAGGTGTTTCAATACCTTAAAGCCTATAGGGAATTAATGAAAGACATGGAGAACAATTTGTACTGGCTGAAACACCTCCAGTGCCAGAGGTTCCACATGGAAGCCTGTTGTACGTTGAAGGTAATACCCCGAGGCCTCAGGATCTTTGTTATGCCCACATATGGTGAACAACATCCACAGCTGCTAGCCAAATGGCAGTAACTAAACTTACAAATAAGTTATTCCTACATGCGACTACTAATAGACTATTTTCTACCCATTGAAAAAGAACTTACTGAATGCATACAATGGCTGCAGGAAGAGATATACTCTAAGTATCCTGCAGCATTAGTTGATATTAAATTATGCGAGATTATAGATCATTTTCATACATATGAAAGGAAACTTTTAGTTCAGAAGAAGAAGAAATTACAATGCGATACCAGTGACTTTGCACAAAATCATGTTTTCACCTGGCCAAAGAAAAGGGTTGATAGGAACGCTAATGAACAGCCTAACTCAAACAGTGAGAGGAGCTCACGGAACTTACAATCTAATACAGGAAGTTCCCATGGGAGCGTGGTTAGGAATGGCCCCATTACAACCACTACAACTATCTCATTGGAGCATGGGTCCACTCTGCATACACAAGGCTCCACATCTATAGAAGGGGAGAGAGCCAGTACAACACCGGAAGCATCTAATTTGAAATCTTACGTTCCGAATGTAGATGACATTAATGGAGGAGTCATAAAGGTAAACGGCGAATCGGCAGTACGGAGAAAAAACACAGAAAATGTACAGATGCAGGTTTTTTCCAACCTGCCTTTACCATATCGTCAGAACAGGAAATGATCGGTGGAAGGGCTTGAGTATCGGAATCAGAACAAGCGGAGGTATCTAGGGTCCGAAGTGGGCATGAATACAATAACGTCGATGTGGAAACAAGTGCAGGAGCCCTAGTATGCAACATTTCATTGAGGACTTTGACCAAGGATGAGACTCAGGTACTAAATAAAGGTTTGTCTTTTGTACCTGCTCAGTCAGCAGATATATCTGACACATTAACTGATCTCAGACTATTTGCTAGGAACATTTGTTTGAAACTATTGTTTAGTGATACAGATGTAACTGGTAGTAATGACCTGACACAATTTGGACATAAGAAGCCTAGTATATATATATATATATATATATATATATATATATATATATATATATATATATATATATACCACAGTGCCATCCTATGGTTGATACATTTGTGAGGATGTGTGAAAATGACATATATAGTCTGAAGAACAAAAAACAACCTGCCAAAAAGAGAACACCCACTGAAACGTCTCCAAAGAACTGTAGACAAATAATGTAAAATAAAACAGAGATGCAGACAGCTGTAAAATCCAGGATAGGCCTTTACTGAGTGCAAAACACAAGCGCTTTCACAATCTAGCTTCTTCAGGTGTAACAAAGCACTTAAAACAGACACACCTATATACTCACTGCATATCACATGTCTGAAGTCATATGACTAAGCATCACTAAAGCAAATCCTTTAAAGCTATACTAACATGAATTATATTCTAACTAACTAGATGTAAAAGACAATATTTATACAAGACAATGATAAAAATTACGATGACAAAAAATACTATATTCCTTCCTAAATAAATACATATAAATATATAAACATTATATATCAATAAATAATGTATTTTGATAACCAATTCCAAACCTGCAAAAACAAATAAATGATTCATATATCAAAGTTTCATATATAAAAAACATATATACATAAACCTATGACTTTATCTGCGAAGAGGCCTAATTTTAAGTTTCGGTCTCAGGGGAATACATTCATTTAGGCCATGTCCTTCTGTACCCATCAATTTAGTTATCCACATGGCTTCTATACTTTCTGTCCTGTTGCAGATATCTCCCCTTCTTATATTCTCCTGCAACAGGGCTATGACTCTGAATCTAAAAATGTGGGTCATATCAGTATTCATAACGTGTCTGGCTAAAGCATTCACCTTATTACTCTTCCTAATATTATAGACATGCTCTCTGATGCATTCCTTTAAACTCCTATCTGTCTTCCCAACATAGAATTTGGCACATACACAGCAATTGGCTAAGTAGACTACATGTCGGCTCAGACAGTCAGCTCTAATGTCAAAATGAAAATCTCGATCCAAATCTGGATGGTAAAAACGATCACTAGTGTCTATATACTGGCACCAATTGCAACTGCCACAAGGTCTCGTCCCTCCTCTACCATTGCTCATCTGCCCATCTCTCGGATAACAGAGTCTCCTCTTCAGAGATCTATTGTTCCTGAAACTAAATCTGGGTACAGTGTCCACCAAGCCAGCTACCTCACGATCAGTCAGCAGAATTTGCCAATGTTTCTTAACTATTTCAGTGTACTTGTGTACATCAGCAGTGTATTTCAAGGACATCCTAAGTTTATAATTGGTGGATGCCTCTTGTCTTTCACTTCCATGATTAAACTTCCTTGAAAAATATGGCATGGCTTGATCTTTTCTCCTACCTACTGCTTGCGGTACATATTTCCTAAGAGTATTATCATTGTATCCCCTGTCTCCCAAATACACCATCACTTTCTCCACTTCCTTGCTGAAGTCCTCATCTCTCACATTGAGCCTAGAGGCTCTCATCACTTGATTGGTTATTACATTTTTAAAAATATGTGGTGGATGCGCGCTGCTCCTATGCAATAAATGATTTACATGGCAGTCCTTCCTGTATTGTTTGGTGTACACTCCACCTTCAATACATTTAACTATCTCCACATCCAAAAATCCATATTATTTTTGAAGACCTATGAGTAAATTGTAAAAACGATGTGCTCATGTTTATAAATTCTAAAAAATCAGATAGCTGCTGTTCACTGCCTCCCCACACAATAAAGACATCATCTACAAATCTACGGTAAAAAGGGAGTAAATGAATATAAGGACCTTTCAAAATATATGAATCTTCCCATTTGACCATGACTGCATTGGCGTAGCTATTGGCACAAGATGTGCCCATAGCTACGCCGCTGCATTGCCTGTAGAACTGCTCATCAAATAGAAATAAATTATGCTCTAAAACCAACCCCAACAATGTGAGTAACAAACGTATCTTCTCTGGTGTATATTCCGTATACACCTCTAAAAAGCCCTTCACTGCTGCCAATCCTACTGCATTCGGAATGACAGTAAACAAGGACGCGACATCTAATGTGACAAACATTATATTGGAATCATACTCTTCAACAAACTCATATAAATCCCTTAAAAAGTGTTTCGTGTCTTTGAGAACGTACTTATTGCTGTCTAAAACAGGTCTCAAGTGTTTCTCTATGAACATCGAGACTGGTTCAGTACACCAACCTCTGCTAGAGACAAAAGGTCTCATTGGAGGGTTGACAACTGATTTATGCACTTTTGGAAGGCCTTGCAATATGGGTATAGTGGGTTTATGTACCAAAATATATTCCAAAAGTTTCTCATCTATCATACCATTTGTAAATAGCCCTTCCAATACCATACGTACTCTTGAAATATAACCTGATATCTGTTCAACTCCTATTATTTCGTAAGAAGAGTCATTCTTTAGACTGGCAGATATACTATTTTTATAGCTATCTCTATCTAACACCACTATGAACCCCCCTTTGTCTGCTGGTCTCACAATAGTTTGTTCATTCCTTTCTAATTCTAGAATCATTTATTGCATAGGAGCAGCACGCATCCACCACATATTTTTAAAAATGTAATAACCAATCAAGTGATGAGAGCCTCTAGGCTCAATGTGAGAGATGAGGACTTCAGCAAGGAAGTGGAGAAAGTGATGGTGTATTTGGGAGACAGGGGATACAATGATAATACTCTTAGGAAATATGTACCGCAAGCAGTAGGTAGGAGAAAAGATCAAGCCGTGCCATATTTTTCAAGGAAGTTTAATCATGGAAGTGAAAGACAAGAGGCATCCACCAATTATAAACTTAGGATGTCCTTGAAATACACCGCTGATGTACACAAGTACACTGAAATAGTTAAGAAACATTGGCAAATTCTGCTGACTGATCGTGAGGTAGCTGGCTTGGTGGACACTGTACCCAGATTTAGTTTCAGGAACAATAGATCTCTGAAGAGGAGACTCTGTTATCCGAGAGATGGGCAGATGAGCAATGGTAGAGGAGGGACGAGACCTTGTGGCAGTTGCAATTGGTGCCAGTATATAGACACTAGTGATCGCTTTTACCATCCAGATTTGGATCGAGATTTTCATTTTGACATTAGAGCTGACTGTCTGAGCCGACATGTAGTTTACTTAGCCAATTGCTGTGTATGTGCCAAATTCTATGTTGGGAAAACAGATAGGAGTTTAAAGGAACGCATCAGAGAGCATGTCTATAATATTAGGAAGAGTAATAAGGTGAATGCTTTAGCCAGACACGTTATGAATACTGATATGACCCACATTTTTAGATTCAGAGTCATAGCCCTGTTGCAGGAGAATATAAGAAGGGGAGATATCTGCAACAGGACAGAAAGTATAGAAGCCATGTGGATAACTAAATTGATGGGTACAGAAGGACATGGCCTAAATGAATGTATTCCCCTGAGACCGAAACTTAAAATGAGGCCTCTTCGCAGATAAAGTCATAGGTTTATGTATATGTGTTTTTATATATGAAACTTTGATATATGAATCATTTATTTGTTTTTGCAGGTTAGGAATTGGTTATCAAAATATATTATTTATTGATATATAATGTTTATATATTTATATGTATTTATTTAGGAAGGAATATAGTATTTTTTGTCATCGTAATTTTTATCATTGTCTTGTATAAATATTGTCTTTTACATCTAGTTAGTTAGAATATAATTCATGTTAGTATAGCTTTAAAGGATTTGCTTTAGTGATGCTTAGTCATATGACTTCAGACATGTGATATGCAGTGAGTATATAGGTGTGTCTGTTTTAAGTGCTTTGTTACACCTGAAGAAGCTAGATTGTGAAAGCGCTTGTGTTTTGCATTCAGTAAAGGCCTATCCTGGATTTTACAGCTGTCTGCGTCTCTGTTTTATTTGACATATATAGTCTGTTAAATAATGAAAGAAGAAGAAATGGTTTTGTCAATTTAACTAGAGCAGAACAACGTGCTTTGAAGTGCCTGCAAAATGACAGTAATATATCTATTAGACCAGCGGATAAGGGAGGACAGATAGTCATTATGGACAGGCATTTCTATATTAACAGCATAATTAATATGCTTCAAGATAATAGTACATATAGGTCTATAGATTTGGAAACCATCCATAGAATAGGTGATAATATATACAGATCACTTAAAGATTGTTTGGATAGTTCTTTACTCACTAATGAATTGTATACATATTTCTTAGTGGAACATCCTAGAATACCGGTCTTAAAACGGTCTGCCTAAGATACACAAGGATGGAATGAATCCTCCCTTCAGACCAATTGTGGCAGGGAGTGGCTGGCTTACTGAGCCAATTTCTATATATCTTGACAGACAGTTCAAACCTATTTTATCTACATGTAAATCAGGCTTAATTGACACAAAACACTTTCTAAATGATCTATTCATATTTTTAAATGAGAACAGTGGTAGAGATCTAGGGTTCTTTGCTACTATGGATATGAAATCCTTGTTCACCGGTATACCTAATAATGAAGGGGTGCAGATGGTTAGAGATGTGTTAATAAGTAGAAATGTATATGACATTAAACATGTGGATTTTTTATGTTTGTTAGTTAAAATGGTACTGGAAAATAATGTCTTTACTTTTAATGAAGTGTACTATTTACAAACATCTGGCGTAGCGATGGGCACTTCATGTGCCAACAGCTGCGCCAATTTGGTTATGTCTAGATGGGAGGAGAATGTTATGTATGCTTCGGAGTATTATTTGTCATACATTCCTATCTATAGACGGTTTGCAGATGACCTCTTTTTGTTATGGAGAGGAGCCATATTGCAGTTACATCAGTTTATTGATATGTTGAACACTAGTACAAACTTTTTGGAGTTTACATGTAAATACTCGGATGTCTCTATTGACTTTTTAGATGTTATTGATTAGGAGAGATAATAATACTATAGATGCTAGATTACACAGGGAGGAGTGTTACCGACCTACATATGTACACTGCAATAATATGCATCTTGGCCATGTGTTCTTTAATGTATTGAAAGGGCAAAATATGCGGATTAGTCGATTACACAATGATGATAGGGATTTTGAAAGAGGATTAGAACAACTAAACTCTGATTTTAGGTCTAGAGGGTATCGTACTAATGAGTTGAATAGTATGCAAGAAATGGTCAGAGGAGAGAGATTAACAACGGCTAAACCCCATTATTCCAAACACACTACAAGGCCT
This sequence comes from Protopterus annectens, assembly GCF_019279795.1. NCBI lineage: Eukaryota > Metazoa > Chordata > Ceratodontiformes > Protopteridae > Protopterus > Protopterus annectens. The sequence continues at coordinate 1,459,086,553 of NC_056735.1, forward strand.
AAGGCTGTTAATATTCAGAGAAATACTGCCCCATTCTTTAGTCTCACATTTTCTAGTGATGAGAGGAAAATAAGGGAGATAATATCTAAACATTGGACCATTCTAGGCACTAATAAAGAGATATCCTCCATTGTGGACGACAGACCCAGATTTGGATACAAAAATAAGAAATCTATACACCAGAAATTATGTTTTCCAAAACTTACCAGTGGAGTGTTAGTTACTAATATAGAACAACACACTACTAAATGTGAGAAATGTTCATACTGTAATTTTATAGATGAATCACATATATTTACACACCTTACTAGTAATAAATCATTTACACACCTTCCTAAAGCAGACTGCAATACTAGGGACTTGGTATATTTAGCACACTGCACAGCATGCCAGAGCTTCTATGTTGGTAAAACGAATAGAAGCTTGAGGGAGCGAATATGCGATCATATATACTGTGCATGAAGAGGAATAACATACAGTGCGATAGCCAAGCATATGCAGATTCCAGGTAGCACACATGTATTTAAATTTCTAGTATTGGAAGTTGTAAGAATGGATGCTAGAATGGGTGATTTAACAAATATAACCTATCAAGCAGAGATGAGATGGATTTTTAGACTAGGAGCACATTGTTCACCTGGACTAAATGAACATGTTTTGGTGCAACCTGCACTAAGAGCCAGGCCACTTAAGTAGTAACATTCTAGATTATATTTATACATTTCACTCTCTGCACCTTATTATCAGTTTTATAGGGTCTATACATTGGAGGTATGCAGATTCTCCCGTATACTTAACTTGATAATTTGTGGTTGTGGTATATTAGTTATGTTATTTATACCCACTTATATGCTCAAGAGGTGTTTTTAGGTTTGTTTGTATTTAGTGTACACTATGGTATACTTTCTTGTTTTTTAACAATTGATGACTTTTTTCTTTTAAGATAATTATTTTAGCTGAAATTTATACACAGTTATTTCATTATGCCTTGTGTTAGTTTACATTTTATTTATTATACATTTGATAATACGTTTAGGAGATGTATATTCATTGCACATGAGCATTGGTAATTGTATGCTATTAATTACACCATAGCAACTTGATGATGCATTTTATGTAATTGGATACATTGTATAATGAGCTGTTATTTAAACATTGTGTTTTTTGTGTTATTTGTTAGATCTGAAGAAGCTACATGCGAAAGCATGTATCTTTGTTTTCCTGTACTATTTTATTCATTAAATTAAATTAATTTATTTATTCATCCTTGCCATGGACTGCTGGTGTGCTTTACATATTTACTTCAGAGGATTAAGTTCACTTTGTGTGCTCTGTTTAGAACTCTCTTAAGGTGTCTGTCATGCTCTGCTTCACCATTGCCTCCAACCAACAAATCATCTACTATTATGGCACAGGGATATCCTTTAAAATTTTGCTTCATTGCACACAGAAAGACTTCACTTGCAGAATTTATTCCAAATGGCATTCTGGGGAATCTCTGTCTGCCAAACAGTACTGAAAGCAGTCAGTAATGAAAATTTCCGATCAAGCATCACTTGCCAAAATGAACTTTTTGAATCCAAGACAAAAAACAGTGGCATTCAGTTTTAGGGCTGCGACTTCTTTGACTGTACGCATTGGATGATGTGATCTCTTCAATGCTTTTTCAAATCTCCTAGTTCAATATATATTCTAATTTCATCTGAGCCTTTTTTGTGAGCTGCTACCATGACAAAACCCCTTCAGTTGGTTCTCTAGCTGGACAAATTACACCTTGCTGCACCATTTTATCCAACTGAGCTTTGACTCTATCCTGTATGTCTATCGGAACTTTTCTTGTCGGTCTGATCACTGGACTGACCCCTGGCTCTAATCTCTTGGAATACAGAACTGGAAGTTTACCCAACTTGTCATCGAAAACATCAGCAAACTCTGAGAAATTGGCTTTGGTGAAACTGGAACTAGGATATGTGCTTATCTGATGAACTTCTTTTGTAAAAGAATGCAGATTCATTCTCAAACTATCTCTGAGACCTAATAATGACTGCACGGGTCTTTAAACCACATAAAATAACAAGTTGTAACAGTTTTTGGCCAAATAACTTGAAAGTACAACTGAGCCTTCGGTTTGAATTACTTCACCTCTATAAGCAGCAAGTTTTGCACAACTGTCCACTGAGTTGCTCACTAGCTCTCACTTTAGCAAAAGTATCTACAAACATAACATTACCCTTTGAACCAGTGTCCACTTTGAGCTTGGTTGATTTACCATTGATCCGGACAGTAAAAAACACTTCATTCTTTGTCAACAAATTCACTGCATCAACCTTTTCACTAACTAGTGATACACCATCTATGCAGAAAGTGGACTGCTGCAACTCTACTTGATCAGTTTACTTTCTTGAGTGACCCTTCTTTATAACTGTGCGAGGTTTACTTGATTTGCAAAACTTTTAAAAGTGATTCCATTTTTTACAATTGTGGCATTGCTGACCAAATGCTAGGCATTTCATTCTTTTAGACTCGTGATTGGCACCACAATTATGACAGCTAACAATAAGTTTGGACTTGGGTTTTGCTGACTCACACTTGTACTGCACTGAGCATGCACCTTTCTTAGGACTTGCTGGAAAACTGCATAGTTTCCCTGGCGAACAAGCAGGGGGCTGTGGCTGCCATGTGCTTAGGCCTGCTTATGTTTGCCATGTGTTACATGCTATCTACATTTACTCTAGAGCTTGTTGAAACTATACTCTATCACTTGCAAGCATACTTGTGTGCCTTTCTGTAACTTCATGGATTTTACAAATCCCTATAGCTTTGCTCAACGTTAAATCACTGTCACGAAGCAAAATCTTTCTAACTACAGCACTATTAATTCCACACACATCTGTCCTTTATCAATTCATATTTTAGATCACCAAAGTGACACGTTTTAGCTTTGTTTCTCTGGTCAGTTATATAAGCTGTACATGTTTCCCCTGGTTTCTGATATCTTGTGTAAAGCAAATGCCTTTCTAATATAATATTTGTCTGGGGGTGACACATCTCCCCGAATATGCACTTGAAACACACTTGGTCTTCCCTTGATTCAGCCTGCCCAACAATACAAAGAGTTTCACCTTCTCCCTCATATACTGCAGGTGCATATACAAATGAATGCTCCCTTTTAATGGCCTTATACCCTGCTAGGTTTAACAAAATTAATGCCCTAGTGTTTGTATCTTTGAATAAGCTGCTTCTATAAAAATATCATACTGTTGCTTAAATATTCTCCAGTTCTTTGTAATATTCTGATCAAATACAAGTGGTGAAGGCTTTCAAAATCCACCTGCCATATTAACACATACCAGTGAAGGGTTTAGCAAATATGCACAAACATGCACACATATACATATGCCAGTCATTGTAACTATGCCCAGTAGCACATCAAGCCTCTGAATAACTAAACGTTATGAAATAAGTCTCTCAGGCACTGTAACATTCTTGAAATCACTGAACTGTAAGAAATCATCCCTTGTCAGTATAAGAAACATTTCAAATAACTGCACTGTGCAAATGAATTGGGCAGGAGAAGCTCAGAATAAGAAACATTTCAAACTAATTGCATTTTGTGAATAAATCGTACACAGCACACTGAAACTTCCCCAAAATGGCAGTACTTCACTAAGTAACTCTTTACAGTACAAGACACACTCTGTAATGGTGGCACTTTCAGAATAGACACACCCAGCACAAGAAACTTTTCTCACACAATATAAGAACATGACACATAAACCCACATATCTGGAGGTACTCACATGATGCCTTACAAAAGATCAGAGACCTCCCAAATGTAAACCAATTGTACATACTACATCACCAATAGAAGCCTAGAAAACACTACAAATAAAACACACACACACACACACACACACACACACACACACACACACACACACACACACACACACACACACACACACACACACACCAGTGTCTCAGCAAATAAGCTGCCTACCACCATAATATGACAAAATGACAAAGATGTATACAGTGTAAATGTGAGCTACATTTGGAATGATTGTAGAAAAGTTTTATAGAAGCGTACAAAGGAAACTAATGTTGCAAATGCAGGTATGTGATCCAGTAGCCATATATTCAAAAGTTAAGAGAGAAAAAAGTGCAGTCGTGCTGTAACACACTTAGTGTTGCCACACAGAGAGCAACCGTCACAGAGAAGTGGTGGGAAGCTGTTAAACAGTCCATTCAGATTGTTAATATTCAGTCAGACTCCAACTGAAGTGTTTAACAGCTTCCCACTTGTTGTGTCTTTCGGCTTTTCCCAGTTAGGGGTCACCACAGTGGAACTCCAGTCTGCTAATGATTGGTAGTTGATTTTTATGTGCCGAGTTACCAGCCCTGATGCACAACCTTCAACGAAAGTACACCCTTCACACATGTCTCCATGCAGAAGACGCTGTAGCTGAGAATCAAACCGGACAGCGTCTTACTGTGAGGTGACAACACTACCACAGCACCACCACCGCAGCGACTGATTGCTGTTAATGCTTTAGTGTGTGAGTAGAGCTTAACAGTACTAAGAAGTGCTTAATAAAAGCTTTCTAAGAATCTTTCTGCTATTAGAATGGTGCTTAACAAACATGCCTTTTCTCCAAATTTAGAACATAATCATAGTGATCCATACACTAAAAGTCATTATCTTTCAAAAATAAGACATAAAATGCATCATAGAACATCTAGATCCTGGTGGCATCCACAACTCAGACTGTAAAAGTGAAGTTTGATACAGGTTTATTGAGGGATTCTGCCATGGACCCACCTGTTCTACAGCTGGCCCTGCTTAGAGGTGTGCAGCGAATGTTGGAATAGCTTACATGTGGTGATGGTTGGGGCTTGGAACAGTGTGATAATATAGCAATAACCCATGGCTGTGTGTGGATAATGCTGGATTTATCCATGGTTGGTGTGGTTTGGTCCCGAAGCCTGAGTGACCAAACAAAGCCAACCGTGGGTAAATCAGCATTACCCACACCCAGCCGTGGGTTATTGCTATTATACAATGACATTATTTAAGAAAAAACATACTTTGTTCCTCCACTTTAATTTTATGTCTTGGGGTTGCTTGATGTACTGCCTATGCATATGGGATTTACATTCCAATGCTTACACAGTACACTAGCGGTTTGGAAAGAAATGTAGATGGGGAAGGTGTTCGTAAGCTACTGTGTCAGCTGCAATGTTCTGCATACAGGAAGAATCAGGTACATTTTTCATTTCTTTTTTTTTTTAATGTACCTGATTCTCCTTGATTGCAGAACATTGTGGCTGACTTAGTAGCTTATGAACACCTTCCAGATCTACAACGTTGTTTGTTTTCGAGAAGCATACGTCACAACTACTTAGAGCAAGAAATCTGTACAAAGCCATAAATAATGGGGGATAAAGGTCCAAAGGTAGGGACAGTTTTTAAGTATTGCTGTTATAAATTAAGAAAATAAATAAAGTAACAGGTTTTGCATTAGCATTAATTTCCTGAAGGGTATGAAGTCTGAAACTCAAATGTCTGTCATTATTTTCTAACTTTAACCTTCAATGATTTGCCAAAAGAAACACACAGTTTTAAGAAAAACAGACCAAAATTTTGAAGCAAAAATCTGGGGCTTCTCTGGAAATATGTACAGTTGAGAGTTATGACTGTAAGTTGTATACACCGATAAGAGGTCCTGCAGCTCAATGATACTTTAGCCTCTGATATATTCTTGATTTATAACAGGCACGCTGGTTGGGCTGTCCAATCAGCATGCTCGATTTTAAATGTTAATGGATAGTCATTGTATAATTATTGCCATTTCTTAAATTCTCCTTGCAATGAAAATTCAGAAGAGTGTATAGAAGGTTATTATAACTTTTTTGAGGCTAAGGAAAATGTGGTCTTTATTGCTCTAATTTTCCTCAAAATTAATCCTCAGATGTATATACAGAAGATCACTGTGGCTTTTGTGGGGCTGTTTTTCACACAATCATAACTCAGAGATATGCACACAACATCACTATAGCTTGTGTAGGGGCAGTGTTGTGTCTAGGAGCAACAGGCTGTAAAACATGCCTGAGATAATTATTTCTCTTTTCTCACAATCACATATTGGAAGTGCATACAGGTGGCTAATTTTGGCAGGTAGGGGTAAGGAGACATATTGTAAATATACATCTGAAATCAACAAATTAAAATATGTTACTATATTCTGGTTGTCAGATGGATGCACAGAAGGTAGCTGTTTTTTTTTGGGTGTGGAGGTGAAGAGACAAGCTGCATGATGTATGACAGCAGCAACTTGAAATATGTGACAGTCCATTTATGCACTGAATTTTATTTCAGTCTAACATCAGAGGGATATCTCGAAAGTAACAATATTTTTTTCTCTTTTGACAGAGAGGCAGACACTATTCTAAAATATGATTCATATATCTTTGCAGGCATTTATCCTCTCAATTTATTGAGAACTACTTTTAGTCAACATTGATCATTAATCCTTGGGTACAACTTATTTCTTAAAAATCAAGTGAAAGCACTCCAAGTGTACCAAGAAACCCAAACTGAGTGCAGCGAGCCAAAACAGGAAACCCAAAGATTAGATCCACTCAGTTTATTGTCAACAGTACCAAAGCATTAGTACTAAACCAATTGTTTAGATTTCATAATCTTATCACAATTAACACAATGCCCACAAGGGAAACATCCAACAAGACGTTCACCAGTTAAGGAAATTTGTCTTGATTGTGAAGTTTTTCAGGTATTATATCCGATAAGTCAGGGTGGCTTAATAAGATGTTCCAATTTCTCTGAATACTATTTATAAGTACTTCCGAGTTCCTAGAATATGTTGTAACTAACCTGGTTGGCTGTGCAGTTACCTGTTCTCTGGTATGATACCTTTCAGTTACATAGACGGGATCTTACACATAGATTCCGTGAAAGAGGTTACCCCATTGGACATGTTCTGCAGGCCAGAAGTTGGGCCAATAGATCATCTAGGCAGAATTTGCTTATATATAAATCCAGAGAACAGGTAACTGCACAGCCAACCAGGTTAGTTACAACATATTCTAGGAACTCAGAAGTACTTATAAATAGTATTCAGAGAAATTGGAACATCTTATTAAGCCACCCTGACTTATCGGATATAATACCTGAAAAATTTTTATTTTCTTTTCGCAAAGGAAATAATTTAGCTTCATGTTTTAGCCACTATAAACATACACATTCTGCTAGTACTTCACAATCAAGACAAATTTCCTTTGTGTTAATTGTGATAAGATTATGAAATCTAAACAATTCACAAGTAGGAATTCTTCTAAGGTTTATGAAATTCTGTTCTTTGCAAACTGTAGTAGTGAGTGGCTTATTTATTTGGCCACATGTAATTGTGGGTCTTTCTATGTTGGCCAGACATCGAGACCCTTGAAATTACGTATTTCAGAACATATTAGTAATATTAGAACTAAGAAAACCAATAGTGCACTGTTCAAACATACTTTAAAACATAATACTGCTAAATTTTCCTTTATCATTATAGATATGATCAGGGACAATAAATCGAACAAGACTGGCTGGCACACTATCTTGGATACTAAAGAAAAGAAATGGATTACCAAACTAGGTGCTTTGTTTTCACCTGGATTAAATGAGAATTTTTGATTGGACCAATGAGATGTAAGCTACTGTATATTTAAACTGTCACATTTCTCATTCATGTTTTTTCACTGAAGCAGGCTGTGCTTTTTGCCAGCCGAAACCGGTCTGATGTATTTGATGGATGTGATGTGTATGTTATAATCTCTTTTTATTAAAGTGGTTGGATTTTATTTGTACTGGATTCATTTCTAGTTTGCTGGCTCCGTTTTGTTTTTTTTGTGCTCATGGACATTTATTGGTGCCGTGCAACGTTTCCCATGCAGGAGGCTGCATTTGACTGTTACACTAACAGGAGAAGCCACTAGTTCAGGTACACAGCCAGGATCAAGCGTTAATTGTTTTAAATGCAACCAGTGAGACCATGTAGCATATAGATTTCCATGGAGGCAGGGTGGGGAACAAAAGGTGGAGGAGCCAGTGAGTTGGGTGTTAAGTTGTCTGGAGACAACAGGGGTACCAATTTACCATGAGAGTTTGTATCCTATCTTGGTGGGTGGAATACAGGCCACTGCCGAAAGAGACACAGCCTCTGATATAACCATTGTGAAGCCTACAGTGGTTAAAGAGGAGAAGTACTTGCTTGGGCAGTCCACTCTATTCAGAGCTTTAGGAGGGATCCCATTTTAAATGCCTTTGGCCAGGGTTCACCTTGAATTGGAGGGCAGAAAAGGAAGCAAGCAAGTAGGTGTGTTTGAGGATTTCCCTGCAGCTTTCTTGATAGGGAATGATGCTGATAATGCAGTACCTTGTGTACATGCAGTGACATGCAGTCAGGCTTGGAGACAGGCATGTGGATCTGGTAGCCTGGGGGGATTCAGATAGACTGCAGCCCTGAAGCCAGGACTGGTGATGTGGCTAATTCAGGGAGGGATATACCTAGTAGCAGTGAGCCTGAAAATGAACAACTGCTAGTAGGTACTGATGTTCCCTTGGACAGGGGGACAGCAAGGGCAGAGGTGAGTGGTAGTAACCAGGCTGACTGTGAGGCACCACTGTCAGATGATATCAGACTTCCTGTGGAAGGGGAGCTGGGAAGAGTCACAAAGATAAAGTTAAGACAGGCTCAGCTCTCAGACCCTACACTAAGCTGCTTGAGGGAGGTAGCTAAAGAGGCACGTGATTCTGAAGGAAAGGAGGATTCTGTATGCTGAAACAAAGGGTTACTGTATAGATAGTGGACCCCTGAAGGAGGGCTAGAGGGCTAGATAATACAGCAGTTGATAGTGCCTAGAGCATACCATCTGGCACTTCTAGCCATAGCCCATGACATTCCTTCTGCTGGTCATATGGGAATAAAGCATGCCAAGAGTCATATTATGTAGAACCTTTATTGGCCTGGGAAGCAATAGATGTCACAGGGTACTGCAGGATCTGTGAGCAGTACCAAAAAGTAGGCAAGGTAGGAGACAAGGTCAAAAGTCCTTTGATGCCTTTGTCTGTGATTGATGAACCATTTCAGAGGGTAGCTATGGATATTGCGGGTTCTCTGAGTACCCCAAGCTCCATGGGAAAGACATATATCCTGGTAGTAGTAGATTATGATACCAGATACCCTGAGGTAGTGGCTTTTTCCTCCATTGAGGTAGAAAGGGTGGTTTTGTTAGAGATTTTCAGTAGGGTAGGTTTCCTGAGAGACATACTGACTGACAGAGGTGCCAGTTTCATCTCAGACCAGCTGGCTTGCCTGAAGAATCACTGTGGGGTGAAGGACCTAAAGACATCCACCTACCATCCCCAGACTAATGGTCTTGTGGAGAAGCTAAACTCTACAATAAAGACCATGGTACGGGCATTTGCAGAACAGTTTAAGAGAGAGTGGGACAAATATTTGTCCCATCTGCTGTTTGCTTACAGAGAGGCACCACAGAAATCCGCAGGTTTTTCACCCTTTGAGTGGCTGTATGGGCATAGGGTGAGGGGACCTCTATATTTGATTTGTTATGAGTGGGAGAGTGAGTGTGAATCCCACAAGGAGTTTGTTGTAGCATATGTCCTAAACCTCAGGGCAAGGCTCATGGAGCTCATTGACTTGGCTCAGGAGAACCTGGCAGAAGCCCAACAACAGAAAAAGGTCTGGTATGACAGGAATGCTTGAGCCAGAGAGTATGCTGTGGAACAGCATGTGATGGTGCTCATTCCTGTCAGACACAATAAGCTGCAGGCAGCTTGAGAGAGACCCTTCAAAATGGTAAGGAAGGTCAGTGATAGTACCTACATGGCAGAACTGCTAGGCAAAAGGCAGGAGCACAGACTATACTATGTTAACATGATAAAACCTTACCATGACAGGGAGGCCCTTGTTCTTAGTATTTGCAGTAGGAGGCAGGAGGAGTCTGAGGGAGATCTATGGGTACAGCGAGCCAGCCAGCAAAATCCCCAGTTACTATGGTAGAGCCTAGGATTGCAGGCATATGATTTGACAGTGGAGCACTGTAGTGGGGTCAGCAATGCCAAGGAAGATGAAATCTCAAGACAGGGTATGGGGTAATATGATTCCAGACAGGGTCATTCATCTCAAGCAACTTTTCTCAAGGGGGACTTGAAAAACTAGCTTGAATCTTAGAAGGGGAGAGATTCTCAAGCAATGTTTCTCAAGGGGCACTTGAAAAAATATCTTAAGTCTTCAAAGGGGGGAGAGATGTGATGATATTGGCTAGTGCCAGCATAACCAGCTGGAGCTTTGTAAAGAATATGTCCTTTGAATATCAGACCAACTTATACAAGATGCTTATGTTACAAATGCATTAGAACTGCATGGCATTTAAATATCAAACTGATTTGCACAAATGCTTATGTTACAAATGTAATAGAACTATATGGCATTTGAATATCAAACTGATTTGTACGGATGCTTATGTTACATATGTATTAGAACTGTATGGGATTTGAAAATCAGAATGTGTTTGTAAAGTTGTTTGTGTTAAAAATATGTATATACTGTAAGTGAGAACACTGGAAGAGAAACGATTAACCTCATTCAAGTTAGTTTTGGAAAATCCTTGAAGTTAAATTAGCTGTTAAGCCATAAATACAGCACCCCACTGTGCTGAATAGGACTGGAGACAGTAGGTCTGGAAGAAGCCTTTGTTCATTAGCTTAGTAAAAAGAGGGGAAGCCTTAGTCACTGCCATAAACATTTAGATGTGTATTGAGCCATCTATGCTAATTCCTGTCTCAACTTCAAAGAGGGATACTGTGAGAACCTAGAGTCAGGTGACCAGATGAGGTCATTATGCCAGCCATTTTGGAAATTATGTTTTAGATATTACAGTGGGAAATCTCTCAGTATTGAGTATTCTGTCTTGGGCCTGACAACAAGAAGGACCATTCACCACATTATTTGTCTTGCTCTATTAAGTAAGTAGGGAATAGTAATTCTCCTAGATTCAGTCAGGAAAATATAGTGCAGCCTAGTTTAGATATTGTTTTTATTTATTTGTCTGAGTCTGTCAATCATGTCCATCAATGTTATTTTCAATATTTCCTGTGATTTGAACTCTGTGGTTTACTGTAAATAAATATCCAGTATTTTCATGTTCTTTTATTATTTAGTATTAAATATATTTAAAATTTTATTGTGGCTGGTCCTTTTAGAAAGTATTTAACCTTCGAGAGTGCTTATATTTATTTGGTGCACCACGTGGGCCACTTCTGAAGGCCTAGCTGTCTTGATCATCTACTACTCTTTGCATTAGTATTAATATTACACAGTAAATTTTGTTGATAGGAACATATGTTTCATTTTCATCCCATAGCAATTTCATTTTCAGGTTGTAATCTGCAGTATCCATTAATACTAAGACACCCCCTTTATCAGCTGGTCTTACAATCACATTGTTATTATTCATAAGGCTCGATAGAGCTTCCCTCTCTCTCTTGTCTAAATTCGCCCCCATCATAGTACTACCACAGCCCTCCTCTCCTTTGTCGATTCAGTAAATAGCAACCGCAACAAAAAACTTATATCCTCCGCACTCTTTCTTGATCTATCAAAAGCTTTCGACATGGTGAACCACCAGTTATTACTCCACACCCTGCAAACCCTGCATATGGACAACCTGGCACTAAGCTGGTTTAAGGACTACCTATCTGGCCGGCAACAAGCAGTCCAATGGCGAAATAGTCTATCTCAACTACTCCCTAACAATATAGGCGTCCCCCAGGGCTCAATACTTGGTCCCCTTCTTTTCTCTGTCTTTATAAACGATCTTCACACTATCATCCCCAGATCCACCTGCATCCAATATGCGGATGACTCTACCCTGATCTGCTCAGATCTTTCTCTCCAGAAACTCCAAGCAACCACCCAACAATGTTTTGCCAAAGTTGAAAAATGGTTCTCCGACCTGAAACTCTTACTAAATCCAACTAAAACCAAGTTACTTCTATTCTTCCCCTCTTCTACCTCTCCCCTACCCCTAATATCGTATTCGGCTAATCCTAGCTCCTTTTTTGTGAAATCCATTAATGGCACCATCATAGAACCCGTCTCCAACACCAAGCTATTAGGTGTCACTATTGACGACAAGCTCAAATTCGATCTCCACATCTCACAAACCATTAAATCAGTTAACAAGAAACTAGGTTCAATGTACAGAATCAGGAACTTTCTCACTCCTCACGCAAAATTAACTATTGCTCGTACCCATCTCCTTTCCACGCTACTATATGCCTCCCCGATACTTTCCTTCCTCAACAAACATGAGCTCAATAACCTTTCTTCTACCTACCACTACATAGCTAGATTCACAACAGGAACTCCTTATCGTACCCACCATTGCCTCAACCTCAAGAAACTCGGCTGGTTAGAACTTCACAATCTTCTTAAATTTAATCAACTCACTAATGCATTTAAAATAATTAATCACCCTGGCAAAACCCCCTCACTAACGAATATCCTGCCCCCCTACACCAACCTAAGTTCCCTTCGGTCATCAAATAGTACTCAAGTACAAACAATCAAATCTAACAACAGGGGCGGCGAAGCTCTTTACGCTAACTCTATCGGAAAACAATGGAATTCCCTTCCCAATAACCTTAGACTTATGAGTTCACTAAATCTTTTTAAGAATAATCTAAGAGAATATTTCAAGTCCCACTGGTTATGCCCATGTCCAAACCCAGATTAAGTCCTATAGGTCTCACAGTATCCTACTCTTTTCTCCTCTCACAAACTTTTACCATTCTTTTTCTTCCTCCTTATGTACCTATGTCAAGCAGCCAATTTAACCTATGATTTTTTTTTTCCTACTAACATGTATATACTTTTGTTTTACTGTTTGTTATATTCTTTACAATGTAATATTTTTAGCTAATTGTAGTGAGTTTACTTGTATTATTACTGGAGCTTTTCTCCTCGGGCCTCTACTGAAAAAGGACATGTATCCAGCTAGACTAGCCCGGTCAACAAATGTAAAATAAATAAATAAATAATAAATAAAATATATTTTTTCCATTTATTTAGACATTGTGCAATCTCCACCTCATAAAGTTGGATAAAAGTGTCAAGAACTGGAGAGTTCTGTGGAACAAAAGTACTATGTTTATGAAAAATGTCAGGGGCATACACTATATCTTTAGAAAAAATAGTTCTAAGCGTAACATTGCATCCAAACATTTTTAACCTAAATATAGCTTCATTCAGTTTCGTGGAAGTTGCTCATACAAAACTCAAACCTATGTTCAGTAAATGCTTTTGATCTTCTATTAATAGAAAACTAAAAAGGTTAAAAAATAATTCAGCTACTTCTGCTGCTGTTTGTTCCCTTTCAGTTGTTCTTTCCAATCCGAGGAGAGTCTTTTTTTCCTTCTCTCTGCACTTGATGAATGTATCCATTCTACATGCCTCCTGGCAGGAATCTGAAAAGGAGGCTGTGGAAAAACAGAAGTTCCAATACCCTACATTGGAATCATTATGCAATGGCATAGCAAAACTCTGTGTATTCGGGTCATTGTTCTCAAATAGATTTGCGTCATTTGATTCATCTCTAAGTGATGTATCAGCTTGAGATGTATTTGTTCTATCAGATTGTAATTCATTCGTTCTATCATTGCACACAGCCATTTTAGATCATGGTCTAGTGAAAATATGACCATTTTTAAAGTCTTTATAGTCCCTGGCCAACTTTTTAGATTTCAGCTGTTCCAACTTGGTGTCATACAGAGACATATTAAGATATAGGTCATCTAATTTTGTTTGGTATACATTTTCTTTAAAAGCATTATCCAGTTCATGTTGTAGTTTAGATTACATGTACATTGCAGTTTATATTACATGTTGCTACATTTTACATATTCTAGTTTTTAGTAAATAGCAGATGCTTGCTACACATATTTAAGCTTTGTCTGTACTTCTAACTATAGAAGGGAAGGAAGAATATTACATAGAAGATTTATGTATATTTGTTAGTGAGTTAAAGGAGAAAACCAAGTAGGATAATGTAAGTATGTGGAGGGTTAAGTTTATAAGGAAAATTAAGACCTAAATATTATTAAGAAATAAAAACATTTTTCTGAGGTAGATCATGTATAGTTTTGCTTATTATCACTGTTTGTAGCCATACCTATCAACTCTGGGGAATTTCACAGAATGTCGAGATTTTTTCTCATATTTTTGGTTTGTTCTTCACAAAATTTGTGTTTTTTGCCAAATCATTCAGGACTGACATCACTAAATAATGACAGACATTTGTATTTCAGATTTCATATCATTCCAAAAATGATTGGTAATGCAAATGCTGTTATTTTATTTAGCCTTCTTGAGATTTTGTCCTCCGTTATTTTTGTCTTTATCCAGAATTCTCGTGTAAGAGGTTGAAATGTATACCTGTATCAATAAAACTGAATCCTGTATCCATTATGATGTCAGCAGCAGTTTTGTATGCTCTACTTTCATCATCATCATCATTATCAGCCCCCTTTTTCCCATTTTTCTACATGGGGTCGGGGTAGCGTATTAACTGTCACCAGCTATCTAGATTCAGTGCCACACTCCTGCCTTCTTCAACACTCATGCCTGACTGTCGCAGATCATCTTTCACACAATCCATCCACCTCTTTGCTGGATGCCCTCGCTTCCTCTTACCTTCTTCCTGTCTGTACCAAATCTTCCTCACCAGAAATTTTCTGCTCTTCTACATATGTGTCCAAACCACCGTAATCTGTTCTGTTTGATCTTTTCTGCAATTGGAGCTACTTTGGTTTTGCTCTTATGTCCTCATTTCTTAGTCTGTCCCACAGTGTGCATCCTACCACCTTTCTCAGGCACTTCATTTCCATCACCTCTAGCTTCTTCAACTGCTCTGCCTTTACTGCCCATGTTTCTGTATCATACAGTAGTACTGGTTGCACCACTGTCTTGTACACCTTACTTTTCAGCTTCTTTGGCATTCTTCTGTCATAGACTACACCTGATACGCTATGCCATTTGGCTAACCTTCTCCTCAACTACCCCTCCCAGATACTTGAAGCTGTAACTGTTCCATTATCATCCCTTCTATCTCTATTCTCAGCTTCTTCTGATTTCCCCAATTTGCTGCCATTAGTACTACTGTCTTATCTGTGCTTAGTTTCATCCCATGTGCCTTCAGATTTGCATTCTATTCTCCTATCCTTTGCTGAAGTTGTAGTTCAGAGTCTGCCTGTACTGCCACATCGTCTGCATACAGCAGCATTGTTGATCTGTCCCCTTCAACCTGTTTGCTAATGTAGCCCATCACCAGTATGAACAGCAGTGGGCTCAGAGCTGAACCCTGATGTACACCAACTCAAACTGGGAACCCCTCTGTGATGCCAAACACTGTTTATACTTGAGTCATTGGGTCCTTGTACATAGCTTGCACTAATTCTACCAATGTTTCTGGGACTTCAAACCACAGCAGTACTGTCCAGATCAGCTTTCTTGGGATCTTGTCATATGGTTTCTCCAAGTCTAGGGATGCCCAGTTGGACTCTCTCCTCATCTCTATCTTCTTCTCAAGTATCTGTCTCACTGCAAACATTGGGTCAGTTGTGCTGCATCCTGATCTGAATCCAAAATGCTCATCTCCTATCTTACATTCTACTACTCTGCATATCTATTTATCAATCACCCTCTCCAGAACTTTCATACAGCGTGATAGGAGTTTGATATCTCTGTATTGCCCACAGTTGTGGATGTCTCCTTTGTTCTTGTACACTGGCATGAGTATGCTTATTCTCCAGTCATCTGGGATATGTCTTTCTCTCCACACTGCTATTAGTACCCTCAAGAGCCATTTCTCCCCTATCTCACCCAGCATCTTTATCATATTTGCTGTGACCTCATCTGAGCCTGCTGCTTTCCATGACTTCATCTTCCTTAGTTCTGCCCTTATTTCTTCTAAGGTGGGCTCCTCTTCTTCTCTCATTGTAGGCTGCTTCTGGGGCAGTACAGCTTCTGTGGGGTTTCGAAGCAGCTGGAAATACTCCTTCTATCTGCTTTTGATGTCCTCTGGACTGGTGAGCAGATTGTTGCTAGCATCCCTTATGAAGGGTGTCTGACTATCGTCTTTATCTTTCTGTCTTTGCCTTGCAACCTGATATAGTTTCTTTGTGTCCCTTACTGAGTCACTTTCCAGACGTTGGTACAGTGTCTCTGATGCCCTGTTCTTTGCTATTGCAACTTCTTTCTTAGCTTCTTTGTTAGCCAACCAGTAGTCCTTCCGAGCCTGGTCAGTCTTTTCTGTCTCTCACTTCTTCCTGCACTCCTTCTTTCTTTTGATGACTTCCTAGACTTTTGCATTCCATCACCAGCTTTTCTTATATACCTTATTTCCATACCTGGCTCGGCCACATATCTTTTCTGTAGTCCTAACGCTTCTTCTTCAACTCCACCTATTTCCTCCTCTTCTTGGGTTGCTAGAGCCCTAAGTAATTCCTTGAACTGTTGTACTTTCTCTCTAATCAACTTCCAGGTCTCTGTTGACCTTAGAGCCTTTGGGGATGACTTTGCAATCATGGATTCTACCCCAGTGTCTTTTCCTTACTAAGAGGAAGTCTACCTGAGTTGCATGTTGACTACTCTTGTACGTGATCTTGTGACTGTATCTCTTTCTGAACCATGTGTTGGTTACTATCAAGCCATTTGCCAGACAGAAGGAATAGCTACTTTATTCCTGTTGTCCCACCCATGTGGACCCAGCCATTCCTCATATCCTGTTCTTTCTGTCCTGATATGTGCATTCAAGTCACCCATTATCAACACCAATTCATGTAAGCACTCTTTTCCTCACTATCACAACTCTGCTGTGGGGCATAGGCTGAGATTACGAATACTGCCCTATCATTACACTGGAGTCTGACTGCCATGAGTCTGTCATTAATTCTGATGATATCCCTTACTGCCTTCTGAAGCCTCTCATTCACCACAATTCCCACAACATTTCTAGCCTGTCCTCTACCTGTATAGCAGACTCTGGATCCCAAGCCAAGTGGCTTTGCTGCACTGCCCTTCCATTTCCATCTCATCTCTTGGATACATAGGATGTCCAGCCTCCTCCATATCATCATGTCATAGAACTTACATAAAGCATAGCAGTTTGGCAGGTTTTACGTCCAGCTTTCACTCAACATAGCTTATCCCAGGTAACCCAGTCTGGGCAACTAGACATCGGTCAGCCAGTAGCTTATTGACCCAGGGCTTCTGGGAGGCACACACTGGCCAATAAATGCACATATATCCTCCCACCATTAGGTGTGGGTCAGAGTAGGCCGGGGTCCTCAAGGTGACTACCCCTGCCCATTTTTGGCAACATTAGTCAACATGACCAAATCACCTAAAGCTATATTTTACACAATCGAGTAGTTCTCCCTGCCATGGCATGCAGTCTGTGATCCATGTTCTACTATCTTGAGGATACTGCGCACCACAGTAGATGTCCAAAGCAGTTGGCCTGTACAACTCTTCCCCCTATAGGGCACCATGTAGAGTCTGTGCTGCTGCCCACAGCTCCATACATTAGTGAGTCTGAGATGGAAACACTCAGCATGTTTTTCAGACATGGGAGAAACCCCACAGAGACACAGAGAGAACATGCAAACTCCAAACAGGCACTGGTCAGAGGTCAGGATCAAACATTGTACCTTGTGCATGGGAGGCAAAGACCTTAGCCGCTTAGCCAAATGGTCTCTCTACTCCCTTATGCATGGGAGGTGAACACCTTAACCACTAAGCCATCTGGTCTCTCTACTCTACTTTCTACTCACTAAAAAGCCCTATACCTGCCATAGCTATAGTAAATCCAAAAGCAATCACAATAAAAAAGTACTTCACAGATACAGGTTCTTTGATGAGAAAAATCATTCAGGGATAAGAGAAATTGTTCTGTAATGAGAGAGAGAAGAGAGAGAGAGAGAGAGAGAGAGAGAGAGAGAGAAATGAATGTCTTGTGGGGGAGATCATTCAGTTAAAAAAACAATTGTCCTGTGTGATGAGAGAGAAGTGGTTTTGTGATAAGGAGAATATTTCTCATATTAATTCTCATATTAGATAAAATATTAGTTCTCATATTAGATAAAATATGTTCTGTGATGAGAAAGATGGTTCTGTGATGAGAGAAGAATTCTCTGGTGACACAAATGGTCCTGCAATCAGAGAGAAATGGTTCTGTAATGAGAGAAAAATATTCTGCAATGAGAGACACAAAGTTCTGTGATGAGATAGATGGCTCTGTGATGAAGAATAAATAATTTTGTGATGAAAGAAATGACTCTATGGTGGGACAGAATAATCCTTTCATGAGATAAATGGTTCTTTGATGAGAGAGAACATTTTTGTGATGAAAGAAATGATTTCTTGATAGAAGTAATGATTCTGTGATGAGAGAGAAATGGTTCTGAGATTAGAGAAACTGTTTTGAGATGAGAGATAATGGCTGTGTGATGACAGAAATTATTCTATGCTGAGAAAGAAATGTTTTTATATGAGAGAGAGAGAGATAGTTCTCAGGTAAGAGACATGGATCTCTGATGACAGAAATAGTACTATGATGAAATAAATTGATCTGAAATGCAATAGATTAGATCTGTGATGAGAAAGTAATGGTTCTGTGATTAAAGAACTGGTCATGTCATAAGAGACAAATGGTTCTGTAATTATATCAATTGGTCCTTAATTAAAACTGGTCCTGGGATGAGAGAGAATTTGTTGTTTGATGAGAGATAAATGGTTCTGAACGTAGATAAATGGCTTTCTAATGAGAAAAAAATCATTCAGTAATGATAGTGATGATTTCCTATAACAGATCAGTGATGAGAGACGTGGTTCTATGATGGAAAAGATGGTATTGTGATAAGACGACTGGTTTTATGAAGAAAGGAATGGTTCTGTGATGGGAGAAAAAATGGTTCTGTGATAAGAGAGAAATTATTTTGCAATGAGAGGAATGGCACTGTGATGAACAAGAAATGATTCTGCAATGAAATAAACCTCTCTGTGATGAAAGAGACGGTTCTCTGATAAGAGATATGTGTTTTTTTATTAAATAAATGGTTCTGTGATGAGAGAGACATGGTGTTGCATTAGATAGAATGGTTCAGAGACGAGTGAATTGATTTTACAATGAGGAAGTAATGGTTCTGTGATAACATAATTGGACCTATGATGGCAGAGAAATGGTTCTGTGATTACAAAATGGTTCTGTGATCAGTGAAGTGGTCCTGTGATGAGAAAGAAAATGTTTTTTTTTCTCTACTATAAATCAGGCAAGTTGAAAGGCTGTTTCTACACTTGCAGAGAACTCTGCAATGTTTTTTCCAGTGTTTCATCTGCATCCAGTACCATCCAAACAATGAAAAGAATATTTTTTTGATTAGCTGCACTTGTACTTGTTTGATACAGTGATCACTTCTGTTTTTGAGCATTTCTAAAGCATTTATATAATTTTGTGGCAAAAATAGTCTTTTCTCTGTTTGTTGGCTTTTCTGGTCTATGTGCCTCGAAGAAGAGCAAATTAGCCAGGGGCTTAGTTGACTGATAGCTGTTTGTTGTTCAATCTGCATTTCAGAGTTTCTGTTGCTGTGCTTTTACATTAAGAAATTCCAGGATCATGCATTTTGTGGCAGAAGATGCTTACCTGGGCTCTCTGAGTTGGGAAGCACTGAGAAGCTCAAAGTGTAGCTGTTTATTGGCTAGAGAGCATATGAATCAGTTTTCAAGCTTTTTTTCTCTCTGCATGCAGCTACCCACTGGGCCACAGCAGTTAACAGTATCCTGTACAGCAGCAAATGCCTAGACAGTAAAATTTACCTATAAAGTTAGGATTAGATTCAAAACTTGTTAAACAGTGTGGCATTGTGCAGAAATAAGCTTAGAGTAGCGAGCCTGTGCAGGGAATAGCACTACCATTTCCTAGCATTATATAACATACTATGCTTAACCCCAAAAGCTACCTTAGTAGACCCCTGTTAAACCCCAATCCTTAATCTTAAACAGCCAAACCTATTATAGAATCAAACAACATGGATTTGTAATTTACAAATGTCTCTGTTGCCAGCTTGGCATTGAACAGCATTCTACCTTCACCAGGGATGATACCACACTATGAACATAAAATGATTGATTTTTAAAAATTGGCTTAGTTTCTGGTGTCAGTCCGGGGGGGGTCCAATATCTGTCAACATGGGAGAACATGGTCAAAAGACCGCATTGCTTTGCTAAGGATGTGTTGCACCTGCCTCCCCCAGACTTTCGGATATTAAAAAAATGTTATCCCCTCCCATAGAACCTTTTAAAGGCAATGCCAAAAAGACAAAACTACCAACATAGTGAAAAAGTCTAAAAGCAGCTTTAAGGTATAACTGCTCAATGCCTAAACAAAAAAACTCCACCCCCTTCAAGCCCTCCTCACTTTGGAGGATGTAGACATCTGTGCCATGACTAACACTTGGTTTGAAGCTGTAGAAAGTAATCCAGAAGTACAAGTCTACAGAACATTCCACACATTTCAACCCACAATAGCACAGACTGGGCCAAAGGTGGAGGAGTTTCGATCTATGTTAACAACAGACATACCTCTGTGATGGTTTAACAGGATGATACCATACTCTTTCACATGCCAGTCACCACATGTAAGGTCCCTCACCATATCATAAATGGGTACAGGTCACCACCTATGCCCCTAGAGTCTCACGACTCTTACCTAAACCTACTATTGGCACTCATCATCCAATCAGACATTCTATTCATGGGTGACTTTAACTACTCCTCTATACTGCCTCAAACTCACAGGCACAATGCTTCCTGGACTTTATTAAGAAAAACACCATTGAACAGATAATGCATGCTCCAATGAGAGGGTCAAGCATACTGGATCTGGTACTCAATGAGATGGAAGAGTGCTGCAACACCCCCCCCCCCCCAATGTCATGTCCTCACTTGTGAGGTTGAATCACAAATCTGTCTCATTTGACATAAAAATCAACCCAGAAAAATCCAGATAAACCACTAACAATTAGGAACTATTCAAAAGCAAACTACATCCTATTAAGTGACAGTTTGTCAAAATTCAAGGCTTTCCCAACCCTGTGACAACAGCTACATATGCAGAATTATTCACAGAGTGACTATACAAATAAGGATTAGCTGCATAGAGTCTGCTGTAGCTACCAGAAATAAACCGAAAACAAGCACTAAAACCAAACACCACTGGTGGAATCCTCACCTAAGCAGGGTATACAATAAAAGAAGAAAACACAAGGCGGATCATCAACTGACCAACAGATCAGTCTAGCAAGCCTAATATGCAAACCCATGGAATTAATTATAATGGAAATGATAAAAAAGGACAATGGCAACCTACAGTTACTGGACCGATCCAAATTTGGCTTTGTTAAGGGAAGGTTATACCAACTTAACCTGGTAGACTTCTTTGAGAGGGTCATCAAGGCAATAGATGATGGTAAAACAGTACAAACTGTACATCGTGACCTGTCTAAGACATAAGATACAATACCTCACTCATGCATCATTGACAAGATCTCTGAGTTAGGCATAAACCCTTACATAACTCAGTGGATTGCTGGCAGGCTGACAGACAGGACCCAAGAAGTCACGATAGGTGGGACTTCCTCCACCAAGAGATTGGTCACCAGTGGAGTGTCCCAGGTCTCTGTGCTTGGTCCACTCCTATTTGGCATGTTCTTCTCAGAAGTCAAGGCTAATGTTAAAGGCCTTTGGCTCGCCAAGATCCCGTATGACTGTAAAGTGGGAGCTATTATAGATTCCCCAAAAGGCGCAAACATCTTGCAAGTGGATTTAACACACAAATTAACTGGTGCCAAAGCCATGACCTAAAACTCAATACCAAAAAAATGCATTATAATGCACTTTAGAAAACTGTCAATGCAAGTTAATTACTCCATTGATAAAATGCCTCTAAGAATTGACCCAGTACTCAGGGATCTTGGAACACATGTAGACAGCAATCTGGCCTTTGACCAACATGCAACTAAGATAATAAGAAAATCACTGTATGTCATCCAATGTATAAGTGAGGGTATGGCATCCAGGTCCAAGGAACTTATAGTAGCACTCTACTCAGTCCTTATCAAACCCATCATTGAATACAATGCCCCCTTTGGCATGTACATGGCCAGGCACTTACAACAGTTGAGAGTGCCCACAAAAGTTTCTCAACATAAGAATTCAGGGCACGAATACCCTGCCCTACACTGATCACCTAAAGGCTCTGTTTCTGTATTCAGTCTCCTATAGGTTGCTGAGAGGGGATCATTGCTTGGCTTACAGGGCTTCCACAAACCAAGACCTGATGGATCTGTTGCACATGCAAAAAACGAACAGCAGCAGAAACTCTAGATCTAGGGATTTGAACTTCACTTGTGACATAAACAGAACATGCTGGAGAGACAGATATGGGTCCCAAAGGATCCCTGCACTATAAAATAGGCTCCTCATCCATTTAAAACAGGATTAATTTCTGACCCTATTCAAACAAAACGTTGCCAATTGGATGGGAAATCATAAATGTAAGCCTCAGGCTGGCCATTAAGTCCCTTATGGAAAGAGGCTGTCATTAAGAAATGTATTATCGTAACACCCCACCTACAGATCCTTAGCTACCTGCCTACTAATAAGCCCCCATATGATACTTGGGACCCAAATGGCTTGGGGTACATGGCTAGGCTTGTAAGGGCCCTAGTGTCTTTAGCATAGCAATATCCTATTAACCCAGTGTGCCTAGCATTATTTTTCTTCTAACACCTATTGCATGACAGTATCACACACCATTTCTTTTGTATTAATGTAAATACAAAAAATGTTTCATATTTTACCATAACCTCTTCCAAACACACTGTATTAATTAAAACCCTTTTCAGCCCATATTACTGCTTTTTCACTGACGATGCCTACCATATCCTGCTAGCATGCATATGCTACCTTTCTTCCTAACCAACAACCTTACTTTTCATAAGATAATCGTGTCAGTATTAGAACAATGCAAATAATACAGTCCACGTCAAACAAGTAACTATTTTTTTCCATTGTTTGTCTTACTGAAGCATATTTAGCATCATAAGTTTTCCAACACACACTGTTTGCATATGTCCCTACCATGACAGCATTCCACCCCATTTCTAATTTATTAATCCATATTTGAGAAGTATTCCAAAATGTTTATAAACATTATTCAGTAAATTAAGTTCTGTGCAGTCTGTAATGATGTTTTCAACAAAGATACCTATTTTTGTCAGCTTACAGATACCACCTTGCTTCCTAACAAACAAATGATTGTTCAGATGTTAGTATGAATATTAGAATAACATTAATATTAATGCAGTGAACACCAAATAAATATTTACACATCTAATTTTTTTAACAATTTAAGTTTAATATTTTTTAAATAATATTCTTTCCTTATGCTCCCATAAACTGTCAGTATCACACGCCATGCATTCCTTTATGAAAGTAAATATATGGAATATTTTATATTTTTCATAAACTTTTGCAGACTCTTCAGTAACTCCAGCCCTGAACATCTGACAGTTGTATGACCTATTACAGCACAAGTACTGTAGTTCTACATAATTACAAATACCTCTGTTTATTCCTTCTTCACCACTCATTCCATACATCTGTTCCATCAGTCCACCGCTCCATCTGTGGAAAAATATTTTCAGAGAACCAAAAGAGCATTTATTCCCTACAAAATGCTGGATGTGGCCACTGCTTCCCCCACTGTCCTTCCCATTCAGAATGACCCATTTACATGTCCCAGACATGATTTTGTGTACAAATATCATGTTTCCACCCCCCATCTCTTGTGGTTTGAAGTGACAAGTGCTGAAGCTTCGCTTTCCTTTGGTCATATTCCTTCCTCTTCATCTCATGGCTCTTTCTTGTAGCTTTCATCTTGATTCTTTTCAGTATCCCAATGTCCTTTTTGTTATATAGCCTTGAGAGTTGTACAAAGTACTCAAGATATAGTCTAACCAGGGTCCAGTAGAGTGGAAGCATGACATCTTTTCTTCAAAAATCTATTCATCTACAGATTCAACCCAGCATTCTATATACGTTTGAGACTATCCTCTTACTCAGCTGCCATTTACAAATGAAAATACACTTTCATAACATAGCTCTTCCTGTCCTTTTCACACTACCGCCTAAATCCCTGACACTCTTATTCAGACTAAATTTCTATACCTCTTATTCTGGCTCACATCCATTTCATTCCACTGTCCTGTCTCTGGTAATGGACATCAATTGGCAACTCTTTGTTTTGCATAAATCGTACCTATCCCATAACTGCAAATGCTCTATCATCCAACACATTCCATCACCCCAAACCAAAATCCAACCAGATCAACACTCACTGTCAGCAGCCTCTTGGTCTCTGCAGTACATGTTATCTGCTCAGCAAAGACAACTAACTTAAAGCCAGGATAAAAAAAAACATTATTCTAAAATAGTAAGCCTAAATGAAACATATCTTATTCGATACCATCCTTTCTCTTCATCCTTGTTTGATACCTTGTACTGTTTTAAGACTGACAAAGTTGGGGAAACAAACTGGTAGAGGTACATATGACTAGCTGCAAGGATCTACAAGGCACCTTGGTGGAAAGAACCATTAACCTTAGTAATATCTCACACAAACCAGGCCACAGTAGAAGTGGTAACCAATAGGCCCCCTAAAAATACATTGCACCTGTAAATATATCCCAAAAATTACTAACATCTCCACTGTCGTGATTATACCAGATGTCTGCAGTCACAGGGCATAGATGTGAACTAGTTTTGCAAGGCAGCTAAGCTGTGTAGATTGAGAGAGTGTGTGTGCCCCTTTCTGGAAACAGACTCTGTGGGGAAAGAATACCGAACAAACAATGATATGTGATATCTTTTCACAGGTATCCTGTGTTTTATCATACAGGGGTTCCTCAGAAATCACATGCTTAATCCTGATACAATTGAGTATCCTTGGGAGTGTTTCCCTTCCTCAGTGCTGTGCAGCCAGGACGATGGTATGCATATCATTTCAGGTAGCAGTCTGCTTGACTTCTATTTGGGATGGAGGGGATGCTAAGAAGCTTGGCTTTACATATTCCTTTTATTTGTTCATTTAAGATGGATTAGTTTTATTGTTCCCATCAGTTGTGATTTTCAGAATGGTTTATGGGCATTCACATTAAGGTCTTATATAACAGAGACATATGTTTTCTTATATCAGCATTGTGAACACATTGACCAGAAATGTGAGCTATTTGTATATCTGTGTTTTTATATTTCAGACTGTATTATGAGTAAAGACAGCCCTATCCACCTTGTCTGAAATCATATGCTTTCACCATCTAAATCTCACACTAGTTCATTAATTTAGTATGGTATGGCACAATGTTTTTGACAGCTTTGTAGTGTTTTATGTTGTAGGAGAGTTTTAATGCACTCAGTGTGGACTGGAGAGAGAGATATCAAATCTGCTTTTCCTTATTCCCTAACATGCAGATATGAATGAATTTAGAATGGAAATCGGCTAGCTAATTACAGTGTATATGACATTTTTATACTATCTTAAATGTGAATCCCTAAAAGTTGGATGGGGTTTCATGCACACTGAATCAGCTTGAATGGGTTTTCTAATGACAGACCTGAGACTTCTCTTATTAAATATTTTTGATGTTCAGAATATTTCTGGACAGGAGGGCTGGATCCAACCCAAGTTGAATTAAACAGCTGTTGAGGGCCCAATGCTGGCTTGGGGGCCTGGCCTTGCAACATTATTATTTTTTTTAAAAGTTCATTTCAATTGCCTGCTTTCTTTAAAGAAGTCAATTTTATGTTCTTTCTTGCTCAACATGCAACAGACCATATGCAGGACTACTGGAATAGGTTCTCATTGAAACTGGGTGCAGTTCTGGAATTAACTCATAAGATTTGCTCTGGAAGTCAGACAACCTGCTTGCAGTATTCTTCATCAGGCACTCAGGATTTCTTGTTTTTTTTTTTTTTTTGGGGGGGGGACAGAATTATGAACAGTTAATGTGTGCAATCAATGACTGAGAAATGCAAAAGTGTGTGTTTATATGTGTACAACACCCCAGTTACGGAGCACTGTCTAGTTAAGCAACTTGTTCAGAGTCACACAGAATCAAACCCTGCACCATAGTTATGGTAGGTGAGAGTTTTAATACTCCACACCAACTGTCCAACCTCTCTCAATGTCTTTATTTTTTTCTTTTTGTTGTAATTCACTGAGAATTGCAGTCTGTCAATGTTAGTCACAGAGTTGCATAGTTATACATTTCATAAAATACACATTTGATATAAAACCTGCTGTTTTGTTTACTTTTTAAGTGATTTGGACTAGTCTGCTCTTATCTGACTCCAGTTCTGCAGAGCATCTGTGACTTTTACCTCATATTTATGCCCCTCCCTATCTTGTCCTTCAGCAAGTCACTTAAGCAGGCAGTGCTTTGGAACAACTGGAAATTTGGGCTGGGTACCACGATGGTCTCCTGAACTCCAAGCAAAGTAACTACCCATGAACTAGAGTAGTTATGGTGTAACTCAAGGAAATTGATTGTAGATAACAGGTGAATCATCATGTGAGCCATGGTCTTTGTATGTGACCCTTAGTTTCCTTATTCTGCTGAATTTTGTCAATATGTTTATTATTTAGTTGTGAATAAATTTGACAGAATAAAGCCTAAGAGTTTAATGTTAATATTTTAACTATAAATGCATTGTTTATTCAGCTTGTTTTTACAGGCACATAGGTGTGCAATGTAGTGTGTTTGGGTTGCAACAGTTTGTCTAGCACTTAGTGCAGATGGGTAAGGCTGCTGCTTCCTGTAGTACATGGTTTGATTCCCCCAGCCTTCATTTGTGTTCTATCTGACTCTCATTCATTGACTTCACCAGAAAATAGTCCTGGGCTGTTCATGAAAAGAGGCACTTGCATCCAGTGAGCTGTCCCAGGCTGCTCACAAAATGATTTTCACATTTGTCTTTTGAATTCCTGGACCTTTCTCATCAACGCTAATTAGCACTTCACTCTATGGTATTTGAGTATGAATCTCAGCACATCACTAGATGCATTTTCACTAAATTCACTCAGGTTAAAACAGCCCTCTCCAAAGCCAAAAACACAGCATCAATGGGACTGGACGGTGTCCCAGGCTGTGTCCTACATCAGCTCAAAGACAAACTAACCCCTCACCTAAACACACTGTTCAAACTCAGCCTCTCCATAAGCTACATACCCATAGAGTGGCGCACAGCAATGATTATTCCACTCCACAAAGGTGGAACCACAACAGACCCTGGCAACTATCGCCCTATAAGCCTGACTAGCTTGGTCTGCAAGGCTATGGAGTGTATCATCATGGAACTCATTAACAGAGATATTGGGAACCTCCAAACACTGGACCCTACCCAGTTCAGCTTTGTTAAGGGCAGATCATGCCTCCTAAACCTGGTGGACTTCTTTGAGACAGTTACCAAGGCTATAGACAAGGGAAAGGTGGCACACACAGCATACCTAGACCTCGCAAAGGCCTTTGACACCATTCCCCATTCTGGTATTATAGACAAGCTCACCAGCCTGAACATAAACCTCTATGTCACAAGATGGGTTGCCAATTGGCTCAAGGACAGAACCCACATGGTGAGAGTTGCGGGAGCTAGGTCTGACTCTAAACTGGATACAAGTGGCATTCCCCAGGGCTCAGTCCTAGGCCCCTCCTGTTCGGCATATACTTCTCAGAGGTGCAGGCAAGCACAGGTGGACTGTAGCTGACCAAGTTCGCAGACGACTGCAAACTAGGAGCTATAATTGACTCTCTGGCTGACACAGCCATCCTCCAAAAGGGTCTCACTGAGACGGATACCTGGTGTCAAAATCATGGCCTCAAGCTAAATGCCAAAAAATGCATAGTCATCCCCTTTGGAAAAAACAAAGTACTCACAAACTACCACATAGGTGGTAGTCCCCTAAATACGGAAGACGTAATAAGGGATCTGGGGACCCAAGTAGATAGTAATCTCACCTTTGATAATGACATTGCCAAAGTGGTTAGAAAATCCTTCTACGTGGCCCACCTAATCACAAAAGGGTTCGCATCCAGATCAAAAGAGGTCATTGTGCCCCTCTACTCATCACTCATCAGACCCATCATAGAGTACAACGCCCCATTTGGGATGTACATTACAAGACACCTGCAACAGCTGGAAAGACCACAGAAGTACCTCACCAAGAAGATCACTGGCCTCAAACAGATGCCCTATGCAGCTCGACTGAAGAAATTTCAGTTGTACTCGGTTGCATACCGCCTACTCAGAGGTGATCTCTGCCTGACATACAAGGCCATGTCCAACCCAGAACTGATGGACATGCTCCACCTAAAGAAAACCTTATCCCCTCGAGCCACATGCTCTAGGGATCTAAACCTCACCACAACAATAAATAGGACGTGCTGGAGGGATAGATTCCTGTCCCAAGACTTCCCATGCTTTGGAACAAGATCCCAATCTACATTAGGCAGAGCTCCTCACTAACACTCTTCAAAAAGAAACCTTGACAAGTGGATGGGAAACAGAATGTTTACCTCGGGGATCACTTCAGTGGCTCTGCTGGAAAGAGGCACAGGGAACTAATCTAAGGGGGCGGCAAAAGCCAACACATTCTGGCTAGGCTAATAAATGCTTGCAGGCAGATAGCCTAGTACCAACCTATGAACCTATAAGTAGATAGTAATCTCTTCTTTGATAATCACATTGCCAGAGTGGTTAGAAAATCCTTCTGTGTGGCCCACCTAATCACAAAAGAGTTTGCATCCAGATCAAAAGAGGTCATTGTGCCCCTCTACTCATCACTCATCAGACCCATCATACAGATGCAATGCCCCATTTGAGATGTACCTTACAAGACACCTGCAACAGCTGGAAAGACCACAGAAGTACCTCACCAAGAGGATCACTGGCCTCAAACAGATGCCCTATGCAGCTCGACTGAAGAAACTCCAGATGTACTCAGTTGCATACTGCCTACTCAGAGGTGATCTCTGCCTGACATACAAGGCCATGTCCAACCCAGAATTGATGGACATGCTCCACCTAAAGAAAACCTTATCCCCTCAAGCCACACGCTCTAGGGATCTAAACCTCACCACAACAATAAATGGGACATCCTGGAGGGATAGATTCCTGTCCCAAAGACTTCTCATGCTTTGGAACAAGATTCCAATCTACATTAGGCAGAGCTCCTCACTAACACTCTTCAAGAGAAACCTTGACGAGTGGATGGGAAACAGAAAGTTTACCCCAGGGATCACTTCAGTGGCTCTGCTGGATGGAGGCACAGGGAACTAATCTAAGGGGGCGGCGAAAGCCAACACATTCTGGCTAGACTTATAAATACCTTCAGGCAGATAGTCTAGTACCTACCTATGAACCTATATGAGTTTAAACGGAAGGGAAGAGGAGTTTCCTGTTTCTCATGCTAAGACTGTTTTCAATGTGAAGGTGTTTTGTTTTGTTTAGAAACTGTCCGTCCGATATTTTTGTCCTATAAAATTTGAAATAAATGTTTTAAATAAAATCCAAATCTCTGTGATAATTGCAAAAGTAAAGAAGAAAATCATGCATACACTGACAGGTTTGAACAGTGTTAATAGTGACTGGGTAGAGACAGCCAAGTAATGGAATATCTGTTTGGCTGGTGGGGTTCTGATGCATTACCCTGCATAGAGACCCATTTGTCCACAATCTGGCTTTGTTGACTCGTGAGGTGCATGTTGTGACAATGCAGTATTACTGGGCATTCTTCAAGTAGGTCAAGCTTTGACTGAGTGATGTCAGATGGGATAGCAATTCTTGATGACAAAGAAGAAATAGGACATCAAAAATGAGATATAGGTGTCCTGCATGCATGTAAACCCCTTCCCCCCAGAAATATAGTATGTTGCATGCAGTAAAATTTTTGATTTTTGTATAACTTGTGGCTGTTGAACAAAACCTGCTGCAGAATTTATATTGTCTTTGATTTGCTTTATTCATCGCATTAAATAATAATTAATTCACTAATAGGCCCGGATTGTGTAATATAGTCTTAATATGTTACATTTTAGTAATAGATTTTTGCAGGGCCTTCTTTACAGCCTCCAGCAACTGCAAATGATTGAATTTTCTCAGTTCAGACTGTCTATATTATTTGGAGTGATGATCAGAAACATCTGATGATCTTCAGCATCCATTATACAGTCATCGTTGTATGTTACTGTGATATAGTTTTCTATACAAAATTGGATTATAAAGGATTTCATCATTTAGTTAACAACTATTACTCTGACAGTCAACAAAGTAGCTATGACTGTTGGCGGGGCTTCTCTCTGCAGATGAAAATGTTTTCTACTTATCTGGCCATTTTTAAATAGTCTTAAACCTGGCTTTGCAGGACTAGTGTGTGTGATTTTGTGTGTGTGTGTGTGTGTGTGTGTGTGTGTGTGTGTGTGTGTGTGTGTGTGTGTGTGTGTGTCTGAATTAATCTGGAATACTTTGGCTACTGTGTGTTTTATTTAAAACAATGAAATATGTGACTTTGATCATTATTATTGTTACTAATTTTTTGACACAGGCATCTGAGAAGGATGCAGTTAACAATGTACCTTAATTGCTGGGTTTGGGGGATGGCTGCATACATAAATGTGCATATAATCTGCCACTGGCCAGATGCATTTTCAATGAATGTGAGTTTCAAGGGAAGAGAAATTTACTGTTGCTTGTGCCAGTTCTATTTTCAATGTAAGACTGATTTGTTTTGTTTAGCAAATGATTCATTCATTTGCCTAGGGTCCATTTGACCATGATCAGACTCTGGATCAGGACAGGACCACTGCAGCTATTTAGGTCTTCACACTCCTTGCTTGAGTGAAACAGTCTCCTTTAATAATCTTTACAAACAGAGAGAAGGTTAGAGAGGTCAGAAATATCACAGTGGCCAAAAGGACAAAAATACCACTAGCCTTAAAGAAAATATTCTTAAGCCAAGTGTAGGGACAAAATAATCAGCACAGTACTTAGGTGATCATGAGAGAACCTCATCAGATCTAGATGTTATTGGTGGATTACAGATCTGAGAGTGATGTAAGGCTAAATTATGAATGTTATTGGTGGATTATAGTTCTGAGAGTGATGTAAGGCTAAATTGTGGACACTAGAGTTGAATATGAGAAGCTATATTCATGAAAACATGCATAATTTCCCTCTTTTGATGTTTATACACTTCCCCCTGGATAGTATCAAACTTTTATTTTGATATGAGTAAATATCAAAATAAGGCTACATTCTGAAGGTCCCTACTTGCCCCACTTTCAGATCTCCCCAACATCCCAGGACTGCTCAAAGACTAAAGAACAATGGCTGTGTCATACTCAGAGATCCATTAAATAATGTAATTAACTGAATTAATCCACAAAAATTCCTCAGTCTGTACCATGTTACCACTTTATCCCTCAGGAACCATACCGAATTGGCTCTTGATAGTTGCTGTAACCACTTAAATTTTGCTATAGACTCAAGGTCCTCCTTTCATTTAAAGCAAGAAAAGTTCTAGTGATAAATGTGCTCTTATCCAAACTGGAATATCCTTTTCCATGTTGTCACCCTGAATTTTTTATACTGCAGTAATGTACTGCTGGCTGCAAAAAATAAAACCTACAATGACTACAGAACCCAGTACTGCATAGCACCTCAGAGGCTACACTGCTTAGTACCCTCATTTGTAAATTCATCCATCAGCAACAATGCCCACGTGTAGCATCTAAGTGCACTTTAACTGGTCATAGGTACACCCTCAGAACAAATAAAAACAGTGTTCCCACAGGCACATGAGGAGGGGTGGAAATATTCAAGACAAAACTATCATGTCATTGGCCTTGCCAGTAAGCACTGCTCAGTCAGGCTCATTAGCAACAGTTAAACCTATCCAGCAGGGGAAATGTAAACTTTTATCGCCATCCAGTATTGTGATTAAAAAAGCTAGACTGACATTTGATAACATTTTAGATTTTATGCAAGGTCAGGTGATCACTGCTGGTGATTTCAATAGTCTAACTCACGCTATACACTCCAGTGGTAGTAACAGATCCAAAGCATTCCCTTTTACTAACTTCTTTAACAAGTGAATGTATAAATATAATATGCTGATTTGGTAGCATATTCATACCTTCCAAATCACTGTTTTCAGTGGCGGCTGGTGACTTCAAATCAAAGGGGGGCTGCAGGAGACAGCTGAACAGGTGGGGTCAATGGGAAGGGGTGCGGCCAACTAGAAAGGGGAGGATCTATGCTCAAAACCACAAAAACTAACTAAATACACTGCCGTGGGTGCCAAACCATCATTATGAGAGTCCAATCAAGTCAAAATGAAGTGTAGAAGAATAAAAATATTTCAATGCATTGGCTGCATGACAGCTTACTTAATATCTAGATGGAAACAAAAAGGTTGTGAGGCATGAAAAATGAATTACTTTTTAAATACATTAATGGAATGCCAGTCAAAATCAAGTATAAGAAAAACAAGCAGCACTCAACTCAAACCACTTCTTGCACTGCAGTTCTAATTATAATTTATATTCAGCTTTATTAAAGTACCAAGTAACATGCTGAAAGTAGAAATCTCTGATGCCCCCACTTGTAAAAATGTTTCTTATCCAAAAAAAAGACCTTCTGCCTGACAACTATCTACTTGTTTCATGGGGAAAACATGATCAAAGTAAAAAATGAAAAGCAAACAAGGAATAAGCTCAAGATACATTGCTTAAAAGGATTACTGTACAGGTTATGGATCACACGATTGGCATTCTGTTTAGTTTATGGGTAAAGCCTGCAAAGATGATTGGAAGTCTCCAAGTGTAATGAGCTTCTTAAAATAATGTAATCCTGTCCTTTATTACAAATTATGTGATATGCATTTCAATACCCAAGGCTTATACATTATCTAGTTAAGTATTCTCTACATGGCAACAACAGAAAGGCTTTCAATGTTGGTAATTCTTTAACAGTATGGTTATTAAAGCTTACTTGCATCTTACGATCTCAGACAAGCTTACCTGATGGTCATTAAACTACTGCTACTTAAACACAGAGCAACAGGCACTTTGAATAATAAGCATAAATCAACAGTACAAAAATATGACAGAAACCAGACCATTCTGCAAAAATCAAGGAAAGATGAAAAACCACTCTAGTACTTGTGTCTACCTTGGATGGGGGTATACTCTGCACATTTACACTGCATAACAACTCCTTGCCTTGCTTTGACACATCCAGAGTCACTACATGGGGGAGTGGGGTGCAACAAGTATGTCACAATTTGAAATGTCTCTGGCTGATTGTGATGGCCCTGACACATTTGTCATACCTCTCAACCTCAGAGCAAGAAATCTGGACAAAGCCATACAAAGAAGTGGGACAAAGGCCCAAAAATAAGGACAATGTTTTAATATTGCTCTTATAAACTTAGAAAGATAATAGAACAGTAGATCTTGCATTAGTATGAATTTTCTGAAGGGTATGAAATCTGAAACTCAAATGTCTGTCATTATTTTCTAACTTCAGTCTTTAATGATTTGTCACTAATTTGCCAAATAAAACACAATTTTATGAAAAATGGACCAAAAATGTGATGTAAAAAATATAAAATAGCCACACAATACAGCTGGGAACCTGTCAAAGAAGTGACACTTTAATATTAGTACTGCTAATTTGAGCAGCCACACAATACAGCTGGGAACCTGTCAAAGAAGGGATACTTTTATATTAGTACTGCTAATTTGAGCAGCTGACAAAATAAAATAATCTACATGCATTTCTGAAATAAAAGTAATCTATAACTCTGATTATTACAGTTATTTCTTATTTGTAAACCCTCCACGTTTTCTTCCAAAATTGCTATTTTGCGGAGGGATTATTAGGGGGAAGAGCAACATTTTGAGCCAAAATCAGAGACAGTTGAGAGGTTTGGCTATGCCTAATTCTATAAAGCAATTTATTTGCATGTACCTCTCAACCTGTTAATGCAATAAATCTGGACAAGGCCAAATATATTAGGGGAACATATAAACAGTACTAAAAATTGCTCTTGTATAAACTGAGACAGTTGATAGAACAACAGGTCTTACTTTAGCATGAATTTTTCTGAAGGTTATGAAGTCTGAAACTCAGTGTGTCATTATTTAGTGACTTAATTCCTAAATGATTTGCCAGAAAACCACAAATTTTATGAGGAACAAACCAAAAATAAGAAGCAAAAATCTATTCATTCTTTGAAAATCTGGACAGTTGGGAGGTATAGTTCAGCTGGGGCTGTCTTTAAGTTTGCCGCCCTTTCCCCTCACAAAATCATGGTCGAATGGAGCCTCCCCCTGCAGCCATTCCAATGATCCATTACTTGGCTATTTCACTCCATTTACCATAAACACTAATGTGCATACTGATTTACTTCTATGATGATTTGGACTTCATTTGAAAGTTTTATTTTTCATTTTACAGCACAAACACTAAGACATCTGCTAAACAAACTTAGCATTAAAACTTCTCTGCCCTTGGAACTCACATTCACTGAAACAGCATTGAAACCCACATTCAAAGAAAATACATTTTACCAGTGGCAGATAAAGATTAATTCTGGGCTGTTTTCAAATCATAGGCCCCTTGCATATGAAACATACATGTGCTCTTTGATACACCTTCCTATTGTTTTGAACATTTTTCGAGTAAACAATGAAACAAAATGCATGCACCAATAATGACAAAACTGCCCAATTCAGAACATCTTTCCAGTAAACAATGAAACAAAATGCATGCACCCATAATGACAAAACTGCCCAGTTCAGAACACTTCCATCATGTCTACTCAAACTTCTGCAGTCCACCATTATCAGTAAATATGCACAATTCTACAGTCCAGCATTATCAGTAAATATGCACAATTCTACAGTCCACCATTATCAGTAAATATGCACAATCTCTGAAGAAGTAAAAAAGTCATCTAAATAATTCCACATTAAATAAATCTGTAACTAATGAAGAGGTTGCTGCTAGCAAACACCTTTATATTTCATGGTTTCATCAAAAAATAAAGTGTCTGATGCCCCTGAGGAATAAATTGCCTATATTACATTAAAAATGATAAGCTAGCAATATTGCAATAGGAAATGGATGGCAAACTGATAACAGGCTCATAGTTAGTATCTTAACTTTTTCAGTACGGCAGCATTCACCCCTTGCGGGAGTAGAACCAACAACCTTCTGCACTAAGAGCAAGTACACAACCTGTTGTGCTCTTAACAATGCCAGTTAACTTAGCATAAGCAGCACTAAACTTCTCTTCCCCTGCAGCTCTCAGCTCCTTGTAAAATCTACTCAATACTCAACTGCATCTCAACTTCGCAGCACAAGAAATCTGGAAAAAGCCAAATTTATTGGGGGGGGGGGTCAAAAGGCCAAAAACCAGGAACACATTAAACATTGCTTGTATAATCTTGGAAAGTTGCTAGAATAAAATGCTGTGTTACCACCATACATTTTACTGCCAAGGTCCCTGTGCAAAAGAGTCAGAGCAACATACCACTATGCCAAATCAGCTTCTTTGTGAAAGAAAAATGCTGTGTTACCACCATATATTTTATTACCAATGTCCCTGTGCAAAACAGTCAGGGCAACATACCACTATGCCAAATCACCTGCTTTGTGAAAGAAAAATGCTGTGTTACCACCATACATTTTACTGCCAAGGTCCCTGTGCAAAACAGTCAGAGCAACATACCACTACGCCAAATCAGCTGCTTTGTAAAAGAGAGGAAGACTGAAACTTAAATGGCTATCATTTAATGAATTCAGTTCTCACCATAGCTATCAACCTCTTAGCACAAAACACCTGGACACACCCAATAATGAGGGAATACAGCCCTCAAGCATATTCAGTGAATTCAGTTCTTGCCATAGCTGTCAACCTTAGCACAAAAAACCTGGACAAAGCCAATAATGGGGTAATACAGTCCCAAAAATAAGGACAAATTTCAAATATTCATCTTATAAACTTAGAAAATTGCTAGAATAAAAGGTTGTGTGTTACTATGTATTTTCTGAAGAATATGAAGTCTGAAATTCAAATGCCTGTCAATTTTACTTCTGATGGAACAAAAACAATTTTCAGCAGAGGCCCAGGGAGAAATACTGCAGACACATGTCTTTGTAAAATGGCAGGACACCAGAGCAAATCCACACAAACACAGGGATGAGATGCAGACTCCACACAGAAGGCACCCCAGCTAAGCATCAAACCAGAAAAACCTATACCTGTGAGGCAACAATGCTACCACTGCACCATCAAATATGTAAGGAATTAAACGTTCAGAAACCTGAAGTATGAAATTCAAATGCCTGTCAATTTTATTTAACATTTGTTAATCAGGACAGCCTGACTTGGAACAAAAAAACAATTTTCAGCAGAGGCCCAGGAATAAATAATGCAGACATGTCTTTGTAACATGGGAGGACACAAAAGCAAATCCACACAAACACAGGGAGAAGATGCAGACCCCACACAGAAGGCACCCCAGCCAAGAATCAAACCTAGAAACCTGCAGCTGTGAGACAACAATACTACCACTGTACCATCAAATATTAAGCAATGCAGCATTTAGAAACCACAGATATTATGAGGAACAGATCAGATCAAATATGAGGCAAAAATCTGCAATTTATTTTACAAGTGGTGGTGGGTAGGGAATTCAGGTCCTTAACACCTGCATACAGGGTTCAAGACTGGGTATCTCTACCCACCACCATTTGTTCTCTCTAGCCACCAGTATAGTATACAAGCCCCAGCCCCAAACGAACACCTACCTGGTTTCATGAAGTACTCCAGCGAACGAAGCAAGCCCACGAAGCCCGCACACTGAAATTCCTGGTATCTCAAAGCAATGATTGCTGGGTACCTCTTTGCCCATATCTGGACTGCTGATAAAGGCAGTCTGAGTTGTCTGCGAATGCGCAGAGGATCGGGTCTCGTGATTTTTTTTCTTCTGTTTGTTTTTTTGTTTTACAGATTTTTTTTTGTTTTTTTCTAGGTGGGAGGGCTGCGGTCCGGCAGTCCGATAGGACGAGCCGCCCACACATTAATCAGCAGTTTACCACATTCACATTTGTACAGAAGGAATTTATGTTTTATGATTTCGTAAAAATAATATCAGGAAATTTGAAGTCATCCTGGGCTTCCTATCAGATGAGTATCAACTTATCTTTTTTGTTGTTAACCTCAAAAGGCACCCCAAACTTATCTTTTTTGTTGTTAACCTCAAAAGGCACCCCAAACACTTGATCATTTCTCCAATCAAAGTTTATGATTTTGAATTATGGCTTAATACACAATAGAAACAAATCTGAACTGTATATTCACAAAAATATACAAATATTGATCAAATGTTATGGTGCTTCAGGGATAATGGTGTCTCTTGATTCTTGTCATAAACAGTGGTAACAAATGGATGAAAAATCACATTTTATAAGTTATTAAATCAACTGTTATGTAGTGGGTCATTTGGCATATGTTACAGAAGTTGATAAAAAGCAGCAAAATCCCATGTAACAGGGTTCAGGTCATCCAGAGTATTGGGAACAAAAGCCAACCACCGGTGATTGTGAGATGGAAGTATCTGGCATTGCAGATAGCTGGGACACATCAGATTTTAGAGAGACTGTTGAGGTTTTGCCAGAGACAATCCTGGCTGAAGTTCAAAAGCTTGAATGATAAAGGAGATGATTTTTATGGCTAAAGTATCTCCAAGCAGTAATGAAAACTGGAAATATTTTAGAACCATGCTAATAAAATGTTTACTGTTCAGTAAAAGAAAAGGCAGTGAGGGAGCAATTCATTAGTCTGCAAGTGAAGTCAGCAATATCCAGGCCTAAGGTAAGTGAATATGAAGATAAGGTAAGTGAATGTGAAGATAAGGTAAGTGAATGTGAAGATAAGGTAAGTGAATATGAACATACGGTAAGTGAATATGAAGATAAGGTAAGTAAATGTGAAGATAAGGTAAGTGAATATAAACATACGGTAAGTAAATATGAAGATAAGGTAAGTGAATGTGAAGATAAGGTAAGTGAATATGAAGATAAGACCCATAAAGAGAAATGTATGTGTGACCAGGGTTGCAAAATCAAGAAGAAGGGATGGACCATATCATATTTTTGATAGGCAAATTTAGTACTTGAAATGATTGACAGTCATGCCATTGTGAAATAGTGGAAATTTAATGGGTTTCTAGCTCAATAAAATATGTCAGTTCATAGCTAACTCACCATGGAATGAACGCCACTTCTTTACTCTTTCAAAGGCTATGTGACTTCCAGTACAGACCAGGGCCAATCTTCTCGGTTCCTTAGTTTTCAAAAATATTCAAATGAGATACCCATTTCCCTTCCTTTGTCCAAGTTTTTAATGCCACTCAAGCCTATAACCTTAGAAGCCAAGCCAGATCTAATCCCTCTCTACAAACCCTTTCTCTCAAACTGCACTGTACTAGCCATTGCTTCCATGTACTAACCCCCAAACTCTGTCAATCACTTCCTCCTGATTTAATTGATCATGCAAAGTACTCCCTGTTCAAGCCACAGTTCAAATAATATTTAAGACAGTCTGAATGCAACTGTTCACTAAAGGACATGTAAACTGATATCGCCAACTGCATAGTACCTTTACGTCCCACAGATCTGATCCACCTGACTTGCTCCCTCTTCTTAAACTGTAATTCAGCTTACAACACTATTACTGCTTCAAGCTCACTATGCATAATCTACACCCACTTTTGTACCGCTTTATATTAGCTCTCCTAACCTAGCTACTAATGCTGATAACTCTACCACTTTTATTCATCCTACTTTAACTCTGTTTCACTTGTGTAACTGTAAAAATATTTTGTTTATTAGATATTCTGTGCATATAATGTTTATGAGATTTTCTATAGTTACTCTTAAGGGTAACCCTGTTATTTGTATGTATAAATCATTTGTTACATCATGATGTTACCTGGACTGAACCTGCAATCAGTCATTGTTTGATCAGTGTTCTTCCCTGGTAAACAAAGTTAAACAAAGGAATATATATGCCATGTCAGTGATGTAACAGGTAGCACACGCACCTTTGGTGCAAAAATCTGAGCTCCATTCCAACTCCAGCTAGATCAATTGTTGCCTTTGGAGTGTAGCATAAGAGGGGACATTGCACTATTAAGTCCTTTGGACGAGACTTTAAACTGAGGTCCCATCACCTGAGTTGGTGGTAGCTCAGGTGGATGCAATAGATTCCACTGCACCTATTGGAAAAGAGTAGGGGAAGTTCACTGATGCTCTGGTTAAAATTTCCCTTAGTAGTACAAATGTTTCCTGGGCTCTCTTCCTTGAAATGATGCACTAAGCTGGTCAAACTTAGTCAACAAAAGAAAAATAAAATAAAAAATAGATGGAATCAGCATTGCCTTATGAGTTCCTTCTTCATGTTTTGGTGCAATTTGAATCTAGTACCTAAAGCATGTTATGTATGTTTTTGACATCTGGCAAAGTCTGAAGAGTAAGAGACAAAAGAAGCTTTTTTTGAAAATCACGTTTCTGTTCAGACTAGTAGACATCATACCTGATTTATGAAGGCTATGTATGAATGTCAGACCGTGAACCTAAACTCAGGTACCCACCCCTATCCAACATTTGTCTTCCAGTGGAGGCAGAAATTTAGTAGAAGTTCATAGGTGATTACTAGGCTAATGGCAAAAGAACCTTTACAAGCCTAGCCAAAGTGAATTTATGGTTCACCATTCATCCAACCTCAACCCCTTTTTCCCATTTTGCACATGGGGTTGGAGTGTCAGTTCAGCAGTGATAATCATCTTGAGCCAAGGTTTACACTGCCAGATGGCTAGCCCTTCCACAGTAGTTCATTCGTACCACTCACTCGCACGCACTCACACCTATGACCAATTTAGAATGTCCAATTCACTTACTGCATGTCTTTGGAATGTGGGATGAAACCAGAGCACCCAAAAGAAATCCATACAACTGCAGAAAGGACATGCAGACTCTGCAGAGAAGGCACCCCAGCCAAGAATCAAACCAGATAACCTCTTGCGGTGAGGTGGCAATGCTAACCACTGCACCATCCATTTATCCAAATTCTTTTTGAAGAGAGTGAGGAAAGTGCTTTGTTTTACAAAAATGGGAAGTTTATTCCACAGAAGGGATAGCCTTTGGGATACAAATCTGTCTCTCCAGCCACTTCTGTTAAGAGTCACAAATAAGGTTCAGGTCCATGGAATGTGTAACCCTTGTATAATTTTTCTTGCGAATATGTAACATTTTCATCAGGGCTAGATCGGAGAATGTTTTATAGGTATGTTATATGTCACCTCTCAATAAACAATATGAGACAGAGTAAAGGGACAGTGCTTTTAGTCAGTCTGCATAAGACGTGTGTCTTACGCTTTGCATTATTTTACTGAGAAACCTCTGGGGCTGCTCCAATTGGTGGCATTGCCTGGTTAGGTACATGCAGAAGGGAAAACTGTACTTGATTATGGGCCTGATGAGGGCTGAATACTGAGTGAAGTGCAACAAGCATTGTGCTGTGGACATGAATATAATGTTGATGAGGATAACAGAGGCATTATATGTAAATCTGTAAAAGAAACTGATGATCTGGTGTTGGATGAAGTGATTCTGGGGCAGATAAACTACAGTGATGGTTAGATCTGCAAGATCATTTTCTACTGTTTATAGTGTAAAGCAATAGCAAATGACATTCAAAGCAGTAACTGTAGTGCTTCTAGAGATGTTGAAATGTTATTGAAACAATATAGCAAGCAATACTGTCAGCAGTCATTGCAGAGGAATAAAGCTCTAACTTCTTAATCATCTGCTTCCTGTTCCAAGAGTACAGGGTTTAAATCTTTCCATCATCATTTGCCTACTGTGTGATCTTGAGTGAGTCACTTAACCAGACAATCATTTGAGACAGTTGGGAATTTGGGTTAAGATTATTAATGGTCACCTGAACTGCACACCTACTAACTAACTATGGAATATGTGTGCCCAAATTTTATAGTTACTAGCTTACATAACCATCTTTAATGTTAATGAAGTCTGCTTTTTGAAGTTTCATTTAGTGTGGTGATCTATATAACTCTGCTGAGCAAACTGTATGTATCAAGGATAGGAAATGGAAAATTCACCCCAGGATCACTCCAGTGGCTTTACTTGACAGAGGTACTGTGAACTAAGGTCGGGTGGCACGATGCCAGGGTAATCCTATGGGCTAGGCTTGTAAAGGCTCCAGGGCCATTAGCCTAGTACACACCTATGAACCTTGGGAGGTGTACAAAGAAGGCTACAAAAATATATAATCTTTTTTTATTTCTATGTAATGTCAGTGATTTGATGGTGTGGTTGTGAGTCTAAAGCTCATGTGCTAGATATTACTTCACTGCCATAAAGGTTTATTTATTTAGTTACTTATTTCTATTTATTTTGTTTGACATTTGTTTACCGGGAAAGTCTGACTAGGCAGGTATTCATTTTCAGCAGAGGCCCAGGGAGAAAAGCTCCATAAACAAAATACAAAAAGTTACATTGATATGGTACAAAGAGAGAATCATAAGTTACATAGCAACAAATAATCAAACTTTAACAAAGCAGTCGCACAGTTACATTGTAATATTCTTTATATAGAGAGATTCTACATTTAGCACATCAGCAATACATGGATACATAGAAGTTGACACTATCTATAGGGGTTTTGACAGAGGCATTACAGAGGATGTGTCTGTCATGAGTACAACATGATTGATGTTGTTTTGCAGTTTATAGAGTATCAGGGTGGTAATAAGGGGGAGTTTAAATGGATAATTCTATGAGGTAATAGTAGAAGTAGGAATTGTTGGCTTCTCAGTTGTTTATTTTTGTTGGTGCATATGGGTGTGGGATTGTACTGTAATTTAACTTAGGCTGCCCAAAGAAAGGGATGAAGATCAAATTGCACTGTACATTCGGTGATACTACTGGGGATCCACTTTGCCTTAAAGTA
Source organism: Protopterus annectens (assembly GCF_019279795.1). Taxonomy (NCBI): domain Eukaryota; kingdom Metazoa; phylum Chordata; order Ceratodontiformes; family Protopteridae; genus Protopterus; species Protopterus annectens. The sequence goes on from NC_056735.1 coordinate 1,459,128,859, forward strand.
TCAGGCACTCCATGCGGCATAATATGGCAGCCCGAACTGAGTTTTTTTGTGAACTGTGCATGTCCGCGTCATATTCAACATTGCTGAATGATTATTTGAGACCATGAGTTCTCTCTGTGGCTACAGGAGGCATGGAACATGAGCCTTTAAATACTGTTTTCAGGGAAATGCATGTGACTATATTAGTAGCAGTTATAAGCATCTTAGTTGTGTGTGTTTTCCGAAGACACCTTCTGTAACCAAAGTCATACAGAGAGATGTGTGATCCTTTAGTATACTATAAATAACCTTGATCTCAGAAACTGACTGGATCTCTGCGTAAATGAATAATGTGGTAAAAGATGGTGCCTTCAGATAACTGCGATATTGATAAAATGATTACTTAGACAAGGAGGTAGGTATATCAGGTTGTGATGATGTGTTGTGATGATGTGTAAAAACAGAAATATCAGGATATTTTGGCACTGGAAGTGCTACTATGTCCACATTTTTATAATATTAAAATGCTTCTGTATGGCGAAGACAGGTAAGTTCCCTATTCAATGTAATAGCAGAAAGCTAGGCTGGTAGAAAAGTTTATTGGTTTAATGCAGCTATGAAGCACATGCCATGAACTATAAAAAGGTTGCTATTAACATGGGTCAGTTTATTAAAATTGTATTATATGATTTAGATTTCAGGTGAAGTGTACCTGCTGAAAATCTGTAGGTGCTGATGAAAGATATGATCTGTGCTTTTTGACAGCCTGGACTGGTAGCTCAAGAATGTAGGTGTTTTTGAGTTTAAGATCTTACAGACTTTAAAGACCTAGGCAGAAGGTTGTGAGACTGATTGATAACTGGTGAATGAAACTAGACATACCCTGAGTTTACAAAGGCATAAACCTGGGTGCAATGCTGTAAGAATAGCAGAAGTTATGTTTTGTGAACCAAGACTGTGTAATAGTTCCATTCGGGGAATGGTAGAACTCATAAGGGTGGGGTTGCAAAATAACAGTGGGAACCTGGAATTCTCCTTAAAAAAGTTGCTATTAAGGAGGATGTGGCAGTGCTTAATGGATATAATAAAAAATAAGGGAGTTAGTTATAGGGTCTATAACAATTCAAAGAATCTTTGGGAAAGTATTAAAATCATGGTGAGAAATCACTTATTGGTTAGCATAACATGAATCCTAAAGTAGACAGCAGGTAAAATGGAATGAGCATTTTTTATTGTTTTATTTTATTTTTTTATTTTGTATGTATATTGCAGATGATTTTCAGAAACAGCTCAATGCATCAGATGAAATTGTGCACTGAGGTGAATTCAGAAACACATCTAGCACTGTTGAGCTATCTGGTGAAATGGTGTTATCAGTATCATATGCAAATGGATGTATAACGATATGTAAACGAGCAGCATTATGGTAATGAGATCAGTTGTGAATGCAAATGAGGGTAAATAACATGGATGAATGATTCTGAAGTGTATAAACAGTGTGATGAGATGCATCAGGCAATGAATTGTACGTTGTCATTTCTTGGTAAAAAGGGACAGAGACTTTATTAAGACGTGGATACATGTAGATCTACTGACAGTGCTTCCATCAAGTACTGTACAATCGACAAAAAAGTAGGGAAACAAGTTTTGATAAACCTTGGAGTTAAGTCTTTTGCCTGCACTTCCCATGTGGTATACCCCCACCTGCACTTCCCATGTGGGGTACCCCCACCCACATCTCCTGAACTTAAATATACCCAATCTGAGATCACACAGCAGTGGAGAAAAAAGAAAATCTTACTGTTAGTGAAAGTCGTTTTGCTCCTTTTTTTCAATCATACAACAATTCATGAAAGTGCTATTGATTGAATAACAGGAACTATCAATGAGAACTGCATTAGCTGAAAAATACATGATGGAGACTTATTTCACTGTCAGTGTCCATAACAGTGCATGCTGTTAACCTCCATAGTGCAGATGGAGCCATCTGTGCTTAATATACTATCACATCACTGAAAACTATCATGTGGACAGACACCACACAAGAGCTTGTGGACATGCCATCCTCACATGGGTTCTTATGAAATTTATGGAATACTGATCCATGGATAGTAAGGCATGCATAGTGTTGACTATCTCCATGCTATCATGACTTTCCATTGGCCATCTTGGGACATGGCTGGTGTATCACAGGCATCCACCTCACAAATACTACAACAGTTCTTTGATGTTATGCTGCAGCTTTAAGAGCAGCATATGTGGTTCCCATGGACTGCAAAGTAGAAAAACGCTATTATATGGATGTTCTATGAAATAGCATATTTACTGAGGCTTTAGGGGCTTTGACTGCAGTCACGTCACTATCTAGGACCTGCCTGGTCCACCCCAGAAAGTTTTCCACTCCATTAACTGCCAGGTTGCAATGTACAAGGAATTATATACAATATGTAATAAAGAAACTCACCCAGAAAGGAGAAACCCTGAACTCTGTGCTCAAAGACACCTACCTGGGGATTGAACTACCTCACCTAAGGAAGCTTCCCCTCTAAAAAATTAATAAAGAACCTCACCCAGAAAGGAGAAACCCTGAACTCTGTGCCCAACGACACCTACCTGGGGATTGAACTACCACACCTAAGGAAGCTTCCCCTCTAACAAATTAATAAAGAACCTCACCCAGAAAGGAAAAAACCTGAACTTTGTGCCCAAAGACACCTACCTGGGGATTGAACTACCTCACCTAAGGTTAAGACCTGAAAACTGTATTTAACCTATAAATATTGTAGCTGTGCGCTCTGGGTCTAAAGGCACCTCTAATTCGTACCCCATAGCTTTCTGACTGCCTATAAATAACTAAAACCCAAGGAACAGCCCTAGCAGTTAGAAAGCTGATATTTAACCCAGTTTAAACTCTTGCACATAGCATTTTTCACTAGGTTCTCCCACACTAATATTCTAACACCCATACACCTGTTTAACAAAAAATCAGGCTAAGTATATAGCGCTACTTTTAACTTCTATTTTATTTTACATAAAATAAGTGCATAATTAAGACATAAAAGAGTAAACTTATTTTTATCTAACACAAATACTTACCTTAGCCCACCACTTGCTTGAATGTATGAGCCCTGCTCCCCTTCCTAAATCCCTCCCTGTTTTACTACGTAACAGAAGTTACTAATAGCTCTATAGAAACCGCAATTCAGAACTTCCGGTGCTTTTAGATCCAGTCGGCGTCCCTCTTTCTTCAACTGGTATGTTATTTTGTATTATAGCTGTTTAAACTGTCTGAATTTCAGTAACTGGTCTATTCAGTAATTCAAAGCTACAGTGAATGTTTACACAGCTAGTTTTTACTAAATGTGATGACGTTTAAGCGTAAGCAGGAGGGTGGCCTAATGGTTAAGGCATTTGCCTTACAAACACAAGATGCAGCGTTTGAGTCTCACAAGGGTTAACTGGCTAAACTTTAAAATGGCTCACAAGGGCTATTAGCCTAGTACTAATCTATGAACCTATAATTTGAGTCATTAACCATAAGGGACTTATGTGTCTCTGTGCTGAGCTGCACTAAGAATGTGTAACGTGTGCTTGAAATGCCAGTGTTGTAGGCTGTTTCGCTTTGTTTTTCGATTGCCTGTTTCTGAAGTGGTTAACTGTTTTTAGTGTGTTTGAAAAGATAGGTTCCTAAATCACTAGTTGTAGCATATATGTTCAAATGTTTGCTGTCGACTAAAACGCATCACCTCACTGCTGTTTGAATGGTTCGCTTTTCAGCAGAAAGCGCAACTCCATTTAAAACACGCTGGTTAACTCTAATTCGGATTTAAGCTGCTGCATGTGGGGTCATTTCCTCTCTTTATCTACAGTACACTGATGTAGTATAGTCTATTAATTTTAACTGTTTTATATCCATTTTTGGACCTATAGTAATGATCTAATTGAATCTTGGACTGATACTAATTGCATTAATGCTATGCTGTATAATGCTACTAACCTATTACTATAACAACTCGGAGCTGATTTCTTTGTAAAGTGGACTGCATACTAAGCCTGCTTGTCTTGTGGTCATAACCTCATGCCTGAATGTGTCTCACACTGATTGTATGTTTATTTCTAGGAAGCTTCCCCTCTAACAAATTAATAAAGAACCTCACCCAGAAAGGAGAAACCCTGAACTCTGTGCCCAAAGGCACCTACCTGGGGATTGAACTACCTCACCTAAGGTTAAGACCTGAAAACTGTATTTAACCTATAAATACTGTAGCTGTGTGCTCTGGGTCTAAATGCACCTCTAATTTGTACCCCATAGCTTTCTGACTACCTATAAATAACTAAAACCCAAGGAACAGCCCTAGCAGTTAGAAAGCTAATATTTAACCCAGTTTAAACTCTTGCACACAGCATTTTCACTAGGTTCTCCCTCACTAATATTCTAACACCCATACACCAGTTCAACAAAAAATCAGGCTAAGTATATAGCTCTACTTTTAACTTCTATTTTATGTTATATAAAATAAGTACATAATTGAGACATAAAAGAGTAAACTTATTTTTATCTAACACAAATACTTACCTTAGCCCACCACTTGCTTGAATTGTGTGAGCTCTGCTCCCTTTCCTAAATCCCTCCCTGTTTTACTACGTAACAGAAGTTACTAATAGCTCTATAGAAACCGGCAATTCAGAACTTCCGGTGCTTTTAGATCCAGTCGGCGTCCCACTTTCTTCAACTGGTATGTTATTTTGTATTATAGCTGTTTAAACTGTCTGAATTTCAGTAACTGGTCTATTCAGTAATTCAAAGCTACAGTGAATGTTTACACAGCTGGTTTTTACTAAATGTGATGATGTTTAGGCATAACTTGAGCCGTTAAACATAAGGGACTTATGTGTCTCTGTGCTGAACTGCACTAGGAATGTGTAACACGTGTGCTTGAAACGCCGGTGTTGTAGGCGGTTTCACTTTGTTTTTCGATTGCCTGTTTCTGAAGTGGTTAACTGTTTTTAGTGTGTTTGAAAGGATAGTTTCTCCAATAGGTTCCTAAATCACTAGTTGTAGCATATATGTTCAAATGTTTGCTGTCGTCTAAAACGCAGCACCTCACTGCTCTTTGGATGGTTCGCTTTCCAGCAGAAAGCGCAAATTCATTTAAAACACGCTGGTCAACTCTAATTCAGATTTAAGCTGCTGCATGTGGAGTCATTAGCTCTCTTTATCTACAGTACGCTGATTTAGTATAGTCTATTAATTTTAACTATTTTATATCCATTTTTGGACCTATAGTAATGATCTATTTGAATCTTGGACTGATACTAATTGCATTAATGCTATGCTGTATAATGCTGCTAACCTATTGCCTATAACAACTCGGAGCTGATTTCTTTGTAAAGTGGAGTGCATATTAAGCCTGCTTGTCTGGTGGTCATAACCTCATGCCTGAATGTGTCTCACACTGATTGTATGTTTATTTCTAGGAAGCTTCCCCTCTAACAAATTAATAAAGAACCTCACCCAGAAAGGAGAAACCCTGAACTCTGTGCCCAAAGGCACCTACCTGGGGATTGAACTACCTCACCTAAGGTTAAGACCTGAAAACTGTATTTAACCTATAAATACTGTAGCTGTGCGCTCTGGGTCTAAAGGCACCTCTAATTCGTACCCCATAGCTTTCTGACTCCCTATAAATAACTAAAACCCAAGGAACAGCCCTAGTAGTTAGAATGCTAATATTTAACCCAGTTTAAACTCTTGCACATAGCATTTTCACTAGGTTCTCCCTCACTAATATTCTAACACCCATACACCAGTTTAACAAAAAATCAGGCTAAGTATATAGCTCTACTTTTAACTTCTATTTTATTTTACATAAAATAAGTACATAATTAAGACATAAAAGAGTAAACTTCTTTTTATATAACACAAATACTTACCTTAGCCCACCACTTGCTTGAATGTGTGAGCCCCTCCCCGCTCACCCTCACTGCGTTCGGGCTCGCTCCGCACCTCCCCTGCCCCCAATTTCCACCCGCCCCCAGTACCTCTTCATTTATAGGTACTCAGCCACACCCCCATTACTACAACCTATCAACTCTTCTATCATTACTCCCTCCCTCCTGACCTTACTCCCTATCAGCTTTCAACTATCACTACCTCTCCACCCACCTTGCTTCCCTTCAAACTTATCCAATCTTCGTCTGTTCTTTCATTTTACAATAGTTAACCTCCTAACTACACACTGCCATAATGTTACAATACTCCTTACTACCCACCCTCTTTGTAACCTATATCCTTACTTTGCATGAAAACCAACAGCTCACCAGGTATAAGTTCCCTGTAGGACACACTATGCCCCTAAATGAAAAACTATCCAACTTCAGTTATACTTAAACCAGGGCACCAAAACAAGACAAAATTTATCTTCATTCTCACTCCTACAGCATAATAACCCCCAGCGCATCAGTACTAAATCCAAATTATATGACAAACTTTTAAACAAACTCAAGAGACTCACTACTGAGTATAGACTAAACCTTATTCTCAGTGGAGACATACACCCTAACCCAGGCCCAACTACCCCCAACTCACCTTCTAATGGTGACTGTTATCACAAGAACAAAACCAATAGACCTACTAACTCCCTCTTGGTATGTCATCTTAATATTAGGAGTATTAACAAAAAAATACATGAACTGCATGCTCTCCTAGCTATTCCCCTGAGGTACTTTGTCTATCTGAGACTTGGCTAAAACCTTCTACTACCGATAATGAAATCCTACCACCTGGGTATAATCAACACAGGCTGGATCGGGCTAATAGGAAAGGGGGGGTGTAGCTGTCCTTTATAAATCTGAACTGAATGTAACCACAGAAGTACTTCAACCACCTCAGATCAAAAACTCTGAAATATTAGCTCCCAAATTTCAACTCAACAAAAATAAAAGCATTAACATTATTTGCATGTACATTCCCCCAGGTAACAATGTAGCCACACTCGAAGACACTCTTCACTGGCTATCCTCTCAGTACCCCAAAGAAACCCTAGTCCTGGGAGACTTTAATATTGACTGGGGTTCCTGTTCCTCAAAATCCCCCTCCACTCACATCAACCTCCATGCATTCACTCAAACCATAGTCACCCCTACCAGATTAGGCAAACACACCCAAAAAGATAGTATACTGGATTGGATACTTGTAAATAGTAACCCCCAAATGTACACTGCAGGTACCCTTCCCGGTGATCTAAGTGAGCATCTCCTTACCTACATAGTTAAACAAAAAGCCATTATCCCACAACAACCCTTGCCTAGGAAAGTTAGAAGCAAAAGGGACCTTGACTCAGACAAACTTCAACTAGAACTTAACTCGTGCAACTGGTCTAAACTAAAGCATCTCCCCTTAGAGGAGGCTGTCACCTATTTTAACAATACATTTCTTGAAATTCTAGACTCACATGCTCCTGCCTGCCTAAAGCGAACAAAAGGTAAAAACGTACCTTGGCTTTCCAAAGAATCAAGACTAAAAACCTGTAGAAATAAACTCTGGGCTACCTGGCGTCATACCAAAGACCCCCATGATCATAATAAATACAGGCATGCGAGGAATGAAACAAAAAGACTTGTCTTACAAGATAAAAAACACTACTATTGTAGGTTACAGATGACTAATCAGAATAATCCTCAAACGTTCTGGGCTGGGATCAACAAGTTACTGTATCCTGGTAAAACATCCACACCTAGCCCTGCTGCCATCACTAATAAACCCCCAGAAGAGGTTGCTAATAGTTTTAACCATTTCTTTGCTGAGACTATTCAAGCTCTTGCCACCCAACTACCTCCAAGTTCCCCTGACTATAATACCACTAACTCTAATAGTCATAACATATTCAGCTTTAAGCCTGTGTCAACTTCCTTTATTTGCAGACTGATCAAAAAACTAAAACCCACCACACTCTCTGCTGACCAACTCCCAGTTGAATATCTGCAAATGTCAGCAGATGCTATTGCCTATCCAATCTCTATTCTAATCAACCACACCATATCTGAAGCCAAAATTCCTAACATCTGGAAAACATCTTATGTTATTCCATTACATAAAGGAGGTCCTTCTACTGAATACTCTAATTATAGGCCCATAGCCATACTCTCTCCACTTGCTAAGATTATGGAGAAATGTATACATAAACAATTCATGCAACACCTAATCCAGAATCACCTTATGGCTGATACCCAGCACAGCTTTCGCCCACATCATAGTACTACCACAGTCCTATTGTCCTTCACTAACACCATTAACAATAACCGCAACAATAATCGCATTTCGTCTGCCCTCTTCTTGGATCTTTCCATGGCATTTGATATGGTTGATCATAAACTCATGATTAGGACCCTGCAAGCCCTTTGCCTAGATCCCAAAGCCCTTCTTTGGTTTACATCCTATCTTAATAACAGACAATAGGCTGTCCTCTGGCAGAATAAGCTTTCTAATCTATTACCAGACACTGTTGGAGTACCACAAGGATTCATATTAGGACCACTACTGTTTTCCATCTTTATCAATGACCTGCCTACTATCATACCAAACATCAGCTGTATCCAATACACTGATGACTTCACTCTGATCTGCTCAGCTGTATCCCTCTGATCTAAAGAAGGATACCCAGTCCACATTCACTACCATAGAAAACTGGCTCTCCAAGCGTCGTCTGCTACTAATCCCAAAAAACTAAAATACTCGTATTCCCACCAATCCAAAGGTATGTACCCTTCTCCTTCACCATAAATGCAAAAGATGGGACAGTCATTCCCCCTAACCCCAATACAAAATTACTGGGTGTCACTATAGACAACAACTTAAAGTTTGACCTCCATGTAAATCAGACAATCAAGACCATCAATAAAAAACTTGGGTCACTCTATAGAATCAAAGCCTTCCTCACCCCCCCCCCCAGCTAAAATAGACATTGCTCGCTCGCACCTGCTTTCGACACTCCTATATGCCTCCACCCTTCTAGCCAAAATAAGTAAATCTGAACTTAATAGACTAACAACCTGTTATAATCACATTGCCAGGTTTGCTACAGGCCTGCCATTCAGAACCCACCACTGCATCAACCTCAAACAGCTTGGATGGCTGGAATTTCCTAATCTTATCAAGTGCAACCTGCTGATAATAGCTAACAAAATCCTCTATAACCCAGACAATACTCCAGCCCTTAGAAACTCTATCCTCCCCCATAACAACATGGGACTGCTCCGCTCATCTAATAAGCTACAAATCCAGACAACTAACATTAACAATGCAGCTGGCATGGCCCTATTTGCAAACTCTGTAAGTAGAACCTGGAACATACTTCCAGCTGCCATGACCTTGCTCTCCTCCATATGCCAATTTAAAGCCACAATTAAACAACATTTGGCATCAAACTGGCTATGCCACTGTGACAAGCCTGGCTAAACCAACAACATGTATGTAATTTAATTATCTATTAGATATTGTTAACTTCTCCTGACTACAACCAGGGTAATTTCTATCTTGTATACTTGTCTATTCAATGTGAACCTATGTACCTTATGAAATATCCTACTTATAAAATTGCACTATTTTTAGTCTAACCCCTGGATTCATGAAGCTCGGCGCAAGTCTGGCGTAAGGCTTGCGCCGGCCGTGTGGCGTAGATATGGAGTAGTCGCGCCATATGCATATTAATGAAGGCGCGCAGCCGCCACAGCCACATGCATAGGAAACATGCGCGAGTACAAGGGGCGTATCGAAGTTGCGCAGGGAGGCATGTCAATGTCGGCTGTCGAGGAGCAACCTAAACTGCTGAATATTACATTCCGCCAGCAATAGTAATCGTACCTATCAGTGTCCGTGGAGACTGAAACATATGCAAAGCAGAGTCCCTGCGAACAGAAAAGGAAGAATCAAACACAAATGCATGGTAGGGAATAACGGGTCCCTACCCATGAACAAATGACATGAAAAGCGTGTGCCTGTAGTCCAACGTAGTGTTGATAGCTATACCATGTGGAAGTGAAACGTATCAGATGTTAGCGCGCCGCCAGTAGGTACGTCCAGTCCAATGGAGAGGGTCACCAGCCGATCCATAATGTGAGGGAGGGAACATAGTTGTGCAGATGTGTCCATAACAAAATACATGAGGAGAAATGTAGATATAGGTAGTGACCGTATGTCTGAATCATATCCCACAAGCCCATGTAATAGTCACATACAAAAGGTATGTCCGTATTTCACATACCAAATGTGATACGAAATAGCATACGCATGTAAACAAAACAGAAGGAGCACATAAACGAGCCATAACAACACGGACACATGTAGGCCAAAAGGAACAGTATGATGCGTACCATCGACCAAGATTACCACCTGTCCCACTTTGTGAGCGACAGTCCCTCTGTGGGCAGATGTGTCCTGACACAAACATGTAAAACTGGCAAATGTCCAGAGAATATAGAACATAATTCCTCCGTAGACGTCATGCAATAGTCGCATTAAACATATTTCAGTGGACGTATATTACATAAATGTCAGAACAAACAGAATAAGATACCGAAATGCTACAAGAATAAGCTTTTATATAGGCAAGAATTGTAAGTTCTATATGCTGAACTGACCATGGGTATGTGTCAGCCTGTAAAATATGCTGTGTTCACCGCAACTGTCACAGTAGGGTTGCCACCTTTACAAATGGCCAAAGTGGGACATGTTTGCTACAGACATCAGAGTGTACAGGCCGACACATACCCACAGCCAGTACAAAGGACAGAACATAACTGTTTTGCCTACAGAAAAGCGTATTCCTGTAGCATTTTAGATGCTTATTCTGTTTCTCATAACAGTCAGGTATTTCAGATACAGAATTAACTGTTTAATGCAACTATCACATAAAATATAAGAAATATGTTTGTCCTAAAATCTCAGGATATTTGCCATGTTTACAATTACATGTCAGGACACAACTGCCCAAAGAGGGACTGTCCCTCGCAAAGTGGGACAGTTGGTAACCCAATGTCACACTGTGGCCAATTGAAAAGGTGGAAACACAACCATCGACTGTGGGGAGGCAATGTTCACAACAGTCAGACATGTGTAAGGAATAGCTTGGACATAGGAAAAGGTGCCATCCTACCAATGAGTAGAACAGGCTGGCAAAATCTGGAAGGCAGCTGTATAATCCGAACGTGTATGTGACATAGTCAAACGGGTAGTACCCAGATACACCAACCAAGTAATGAAAGTGAAGTAAGGGCATGTACCTATGTGCATGAGGTATAGCATGTTGAAAGCTAACATGGCAGGGTAGTCCATACAACCATAAAGGTACCCGACACATGTAGGGTAGTCAATGTGTAACTCTGGCCGTGTCATGGGCCAACAACCAAAGTAGTGCTCTATGGGGTGTGAGTAATTCGCATGTGAGGAGTGTGTGTTTAATGGTAAATTCTTCAAAGGCGATACTTGTGTCGTATGCAGAAAAGGAGAACCGGAGGTGTATGAGGGGGCAGCAGGTGAAGTTGAAAGAAACACAACCTCATGTAGAAACAGCTGCAAGACAAGCAGACAGGCCATAGTGTAGAACACAATCCCACAAATATACGAATACGGAAATATGCGAGACAAATTTATAGATACGGCACCGTCACATACCCACAGATGGGTCCTGATGGAACTGGCCATAACAAACGCAACACACCTGGATGCACAATAGCCTACCCAGCATACCCTCCACAACACACAACCTGCCACCATACCAGAACGTCCACCAAATCCAGCCGTACCTGGTCCACTGGTTTGTTGCAGAAACAGCTACACACAGTGACCCCTACGCATATGTAGTAGGTATTGTCACCCTAGGCAGTGTCAGGATTGCAAACCATGTATCCCCTGCAGGTAAAATCCCCTGCACGTTTTCGTGAAGCCACAAAAATCTTTGTTATCTAACTTGTTTTGGACTTGTCCAATTTTTGGGATATCCCTCATGGGATGACCAACTGGTGTAAATAGTAGAATGGGTATGATGACATGATGTCCAATCCAGTAGATATCTGGACACAAGTCCGAACGTGCAGTGGAGGTCCATGACACTGTCCAGCCCTAAGTGGGCATGCATAACCTACCACCCAGGATAAAATACCTTCCCGTGATGCATGTGTCCAGACACGAATAGGAGGGAGAATATAACGCACACATTTGCAAAGTGGAAAACGGCATGAGGGCGAGGAAGACACTTACGTAAACAGGTCAACCCTGATCAAGTGTGAGGGACACTGACTGTGTGCAGTCATGACTGACCATACCTGTCAATCTGTGTGAGCAAGATATCTGGACAGAGCCATGAATATAAGTGAGACAAAGGTCCAAAATCAGGGACAATCTGTAAACATATCTCTTAGAAACATAGAATTTGATAGAATAACAGTTTGCACATTGGCATTAATGTCTGGAGTATGAAGTCTGAAACCCAACTGTCTGTCAGCACATTCCGATTGCAGTCTTTAATGCTGCACTACTGCTGTGCCAGAACACAACAGTGTATTACAGAGGTCTGTGCCATACCACTCAACTGTCCTGATATTCGCAGAATGACTAGGGTCACCACCTGTCCCACTTTGCGAGTAACAGTCCCTCTGTAGGCAGTTGTGTCCTGTGAAAAAAATCAAGACATAGCAAATGTCCTGAAAGTTTAGAACAATGTCATTTCCTAATTTACTTTAATAGTCGCATAAAACAGTTATTTTATATATGAATCCTCACTATGTTATGTGAAGTAGCATAAGCAATACAAATGTTACTAGAATAAGCTATTATATGTACAAAAAAGGTTAAAGTTCTGTACTATGCACGGCTGTAGGTATGTTTTGTCCTGGAAAATCTGACATCTCTACAGAACATGTCCCACTTTGGGCAGTCGAAAAGGTGGCAGCCCTAAGAATGACCACAGGTTCGCCCCATAGTATTGTTGTGTGCCTCCCACAATCTGCACCAGTGTGGTAAATAGCTGAGGATTGACGTCACTAAATAATGAGAAATATCCTGAGTATAAGACTCCACAACCTGCAGAAAAGTCATGCTAATGCAAAACCTAGCATTCTATCAACGTTCTAAGCTTGTATGAGCAATCGTTAAAATGTGTCCCTAATTGTCCCCCCATCGTGTATGTTTTGCGCAGGTTCGGTACTCTAAGAGGTTGAGAGGTATGGTCCGTACATATTTACAGGAACAGCCCTTCACACTTGTGTAATGTACAACTGCGCACCTGTAGTCACTTCATGTCCAAAAATAATAATCCCCGTATGACTGTATACAGGTAATAGTCAAATGTGAATGGGAACACCCCTCACCGTGGAGTATGGACTGTAACAACCCCACCCATAATATGAAATGCCAACAGAATAAGCTGCTGACAGGTGCCCAAACACCTGTGTCAAGAAACACAGGTAAAACTTCAAAATAGGGACATAATCCCTGTCCATATGCTTCGTCTGACATTTGACCTCGGCCAGGGAAGTTCCATGCACCAGGTGGACAAGCCTAAACCCAGATCACTACATGAACACCCTGACAATCAAAGACCTGTATGTGGCTGGACTATATACCTTGGTGTTCTACATATCCTCAGAGTGATTAACAATGCAGCCGGAGTCCACAGCAGTAGGCAATAGGGAATGTGTAATATGTAGTACCGCCTTTTTCCCAGCAGGAGAATGGATGCCTGTGTCGTAGGTGAAGCGGTGAGGCATATGTTGATGTAGCTAAGTACTATGGGTATGCATATCAATGAGGGAGAACACCAATAGAATAGCGGTTCCGGTATCTGGCCAATGTGAATGCAGTCCCGGTTGACCTACGACCACTGCACATATAACTTGAAAGTGTAATGAAAGCGTTCGTGCTGTACACACATTCAAATATGTAAAGGTGAACGTATGTTTCACAGTAGTCCGTAAACTGGAATACAGATATGAAACTGTTACGGTCAGAATTATGAAAGTTCATGGAAGCACAATTATCCATGAAACATATGTAACCCACAATAAGGATATGCAAGTGCGCCTGCGAATGTGTAATCTGCTCACAGAATAGAAAATGTATGGTGTTTTCCCCATGTTCTATGTACAGGACTCATACCTGTTAACCTCGTAAAGTATGAAACCGGACAAAGCTATGACAACTACTGGTACAAATAGGGACAATCCCCAGATATTGCCTAACAAACATAGAAAGTGGATAGAATAACAGGTGTGTCACTAGCATGGATTATCTGAAGGGTATGAAGTCGTAACCTGAACTGTTTGTCATTATTTACCAACGTCAGTCTTTAATGATATGCCACTAACTTGCCAGATAGACACAAGGTTATGAAAAATGGAGCAAAGATAAGAGGCAAACAGCTGTACATGCAGCGGAAATCTGTACAGTTGAAAGGTATGATATGGAGATATATATACACATATATCCACAGACATAATCCAAACAAATTATGAGATGAGGAATGTACAGACATATGTATATATGTAGAGATATATATATCTATACACACACGATACATGAATAGATATATACACAACAAACATATGTCCCTGTACATATAACACATGTACATAAATAGGTCACGGTATAGCTAATATGGATAGACAGACAGACATGCATGAAAGGAGAATACACCGATGGTTTCCAAACCATTTCCCGGAAAGTACCAGTGTGACATGGCCTGCAAGTTCTACACGTTAAACATGAATATAGGTGTCCTTTGCAGGACCCCAAAAATTGATCCGTATGAAGTGCGAACCATCATTGATGCTAAAGACATCACAGCTGCAACTACGATATAGCTGTACATGCAAGAGTAGCAGGTGCAAGGGTAGTAACACATGGGTCAATTGAATGTATGACATACGAGCTGATATCCGCAGAGTGGGGAGTGCTCGGAAGTGTCCTCACACTTTATTATCGCTCACATTAAACATGTCTAATGGGTACTGTGGAGGTGTGTCAGGTATGGGAATCATGGGTATGCAGAATTGGGCCAAGGTGTTGGTTGGCACAGATCTATTAGGTATGCCCCATGGGAGTGATCAATATAACTATGTGGGTATAGCACACGCCTATATTCACCAAAAAGGTGCAAACCATCCACTGGATATTGTGTAAACCATTGGGGGAAGACGTAGGGACCTATGTCAGTGTCATGTAGGCGATTATCATGGATGGACACGCATACAACCAAGATGGTAACCATACCTGCC
This sequence comes from Protopterus annectens, assembly GCF_019279795.1. Classification (NCBI taxonomy): domain Eukaryota; kingdom Metazoa; phylum Chordata; order Ceratodontiformes; family Protopteridae; genus Protopterus; species Protopterus annectens. Next base: position 1,459,144,108 of record NC_056735.1, read on the forward strand.
AGAATGTCAGAATAAGACAGCTGGACTAAGGCATAGTACATGACAGACAAATAGGGACTATATTAAATATACCTCAGACAAAGTCAGACCATTGATAAAATAATTGCGTAGTCGGGAATACGAATGTTATGAGAGTTAGTAATCATGAAATAGAAATGTCAGTCATGATTACCTAACCAAATAGTCTGTCATGGCTTGCCAGCAATCTATCAGAAAGGCACATTATCATGACAAATGTAACAGAATCATAGGTCAAACCCCAGGGCGTATACCCATAATGTATACAGGTGAGAGGTATGAAGGTAACCCGTCCTAATGAAATGTACAGAACTAGTGATACTAGGTGGACAGGTGAGAAGAAAGACATCAGGACAAATGACAAAACATGTACAAGTCATAAGCATGTTTGTCCACAAATGTGAATTACAACGTATGGCCTGTGAAAGTCAATGTAGAAGGTTAATAGACTCAAACGACATATGTCCCTCAGGGTGTCATGCAGTGTCACTGATACAGTGTCCAGTCCCCCATACTCGTACGTGAGCTCTGCCACTGACGGAAAGCGCAAATACCGGCGTACACATAAGGTACATGATGGAATAAGTAGTGTGGATAAGCACCTGTTGGCCTGTGTGAGGAATATAACCCAGTGGGTGGGTTTGTCCTGCAATAGGAATGTAATGGTAACTGGCCTGTGATGGCGCCATGTATTGTGTGTATTGGTGTAACTGTACGAATGTGCAGATGTATGCCTCATATGTGTGGTGTGTTCCTCTCACAATCTGTACCTGCCTGCCAAATACCTGAGAACTGACGTCATTAAATAATGATAAACATATGTGTTTAAGACCCCAAATCCCTCAGAAAGGTCATACTAATGCAAAACCTATAATACTGTCAACTATCTACGTTTGTAAGAGCAATATGTAGAATCTGCCCCTATCTGTCCCCCCATCATGTTAGGCTTTGTACAAATGTTTTGCACTAGGAGGTTGATAGGTATGATCAGAAACAGATACATGCCTGAGGAAACAGCATTATCGACTGCAAGATAACGCAGAAGGTATGAAAAGCGCTGCAGTAGGAAGTTCATCCGCAGGTATGTGCTGACATGTCAAATGACACAGCAGTCTACAGGAAGTACCTATAGGGTGTCACCTTTACCAATGATGACAGTGGGACATACCCACAGCCATGCATACACCACAAATAGACATAGCACACAGCAAATCCTAGGCCATGATACATGAAGCCTCCGGCGTGTATGGATTGAGTGAGAGTACAGCAAGGAAAGATGACTGCCAGGCTATTCAGCAAACACCCGCAGGGGAGTGCAAGACCGCCCATAACACGAACATTGCATGGACAATGTTGGGATTTGCAACATACCCCATTTGTATGTGTAAGCTATGCAAATTATGTATAATTACACGATACATGAAACAGTAAGCTGTCCGTGCAAGAGCAGAGTTATGTGCAGAAATGTGCCCGGAAGTTATGAGACTAACGTTTTGCACGTTGCTAAACGGAGCAATGACAGCTGCAAATACAGTATGAATACAGTCGAAGAAGCATGCCAATGTCCAAGTCCAAGGCCAGTGGTGGCTTTGAACATTGGATATCAATGAACCAGTAGTTGTCCTCCCCCGATCCCTGGTGTGGAAGCGTAGCGCAGTGCACGAGAATGCGCTGCGCTTCAAAACAAGACATATGGATAATATACATACAAAATGTAGGTTTAGTTAGATGTTAGTACGCCATGCAGATGAATGGCAAGCTGGAGACAACATGGCTACTGCGTACTGGTACCTATGTGTGGAAGCGCTCTGTCAGAGATGTAACAAAGCATTTGTAGGCAATGTGAGGCAAGTGAAGCTGAGGATAGTGAATCACAACATGTCATGCCATATGGGCCAAGCCTCTACAGTGTAGTGTAGGTTAAGGGGACTATTAGAGTAGAAGATAGGTGACAACAGGAGTGTGTATGTACAAAACACTGTAACCTCACTGAAGCAGTGTCACATGTGTGCTGTCAGTACTCAGTGGAAGAGGCGTGTCATGAGCTATCCTAGGGAACATCAGGAGACTGACAGAGTATGCCATGGATACCACCGATGTGACCTGCAAACCTGCCCACAAGTGTGTCTGTGCCCGTGTGCTCCAGTAAACCCGAGTAAGCATGTGTGCGTGCGTGTTAGACCATGTGTGCGTGTGGAAGAATGAGTAAGCTAGTGTATGAATGGTGAAGCCCATGTAATGTCGTGTATGCATTTGTAAGCAGGTATACATGTGTACTACACACATCACACACGTACTGCACACACAGACACACATGCTGCCAATACTACACACATCAGTAAAATGGCACATAGATGGAGACTACATCATCAGAGGTAACAGTGCTGTAAACTATGCTACAGTGATGGTCATAGCTGCAATGCATCATGCCTGCTGAAGTACACCTGGAAGTAACACACTGTGTGTTAACAGCATGCTAACATCAATATAGTGGAATAAAGCCACTGTATGCAGCAGCACCAGGTTAGTCAGATCCTGCATCAATGTTACACATCGCAGGTGGTGGCACAGGTGACATCATATGCACAGGGTGTGGTGTTAACATGTCCAGAGCTGTCATAGAGCCATCCAATGTACACGTAGGTGTGTGTGTGTGAGGGACAATGGTTATTGCATGGCCCAATGGTGGTGCAATGGGTGTGTGTGTATGTGATAGCCGTAGCTGTTTGTGGTAAGTGTGAGTGTCTGCATATACACAGGTACAGCATGTGTCAGCCATATACAGGAGGTTGTGGGACAGTCACAGACCGTACCTGCCAGACTGTAGAGATCCCCATTACTGACCATGGACACCCCTCCATGCATCCAACACAACCCAGTCCTGCACCTGTCAATGTCTACACATACAGTCCTGGGATCTGTACCACAACCTGTGGATAAACGTGCGTCTGTAATGTTAACCTGGGGTGCATAGAATTGACAGTTACTACAGATGGATATGAGCCATACTCACACTCCAATGTAATAACCACTGCTGACTGTTGTCGAGATCTGCATACGACCAGTCAAAGGTGCTGCACTAACATTGTTTCCAATGCCTGTGTAATACTCAGCAACAGAATAACCGGTCACTACACATGTATAACCCACGATCACTACAGCACACAGTATGTGCACTATCACAGAGCCATAGCAGATGTACATACATCCAAGGTGCTCACGTACAGACAATGCAGCACAGTCAAGAGTGATAATCCCAACATACATATCTATATACAATGTATATATATATATATATATATATATATATATATATATATATATATAGATATATATATATATATATATATATATATATATATATATATATATATATATATATATATATATATAGCTATATACATACATATATCTATATATATCTATATATATATATATATATATATATATATATATATATATATATATATACATACATATATATATGTAGATAGATACATATATATACACACACACACACACACACACACACACACACACACACACACACACACACACACACACACACACACGTGGCAGGGTTGGGAGCAGAACATATATATATATATCTATATAAATATATATATATATGCATACATATATATACATATATATATGTAGATAGATACATATATATACACACACACACACACACACACACACACACACACACACACACACACACACACACACACACGTGGCAGGGTTGGGAGCAGAACATAAACGTAAGCACTGTACCACACGACAGCATTGCGCAGTTACAAAATGCACTACCGTGATCAGTGGATCACAACATTCACACAGGCACACATCTAGCCTGCAGACAGCAGCATCAAAGGCAAAGACGCTGCACGGATGTTATGGAGAGTGAATACTGTCAAAGCAATGTACTGTTGTCATGCAGCTGGAAACACACACACACACACACACACACACACACACACACACACACACACACACACACACACAAACACTTGGCAGGGCTGGGAGTCGAACATACACCTAACTACCCTAACACACTATAGCATGACGCATTTACAGAATGCACTACTGACATTACTAAGCACAGCAGTCCCAGAGGCAGACATCTAGGTGCGTGTCATCATCCACAAAGGCAAAGACGTTGGTAGCAAACTGCTGTGGGGTGCGGTGTCTAAAAGCAAGACTGAGTCCCCAGACGGACAGGAGCATGTGTGCAAACGCACACACACACACACACACACACACACACACACACACACACACACACAAACTTGGCAGGGCTGGAAGTCGAACATACACCTAAATACCCTAACACACTACAGCATGACGCATTTACAGAATGCGCTACCAACATCACTAAGCACAGCAGTCCCAGAGGCAGACATCTAGGTGTTTATCATCATCCGCAAAGGCAAAGAAGTCAGTAGCAAACTGCTGTGGTGTGCAGCATCTAAAAGCAAGACTGAGTCCCCAGGCGGACAGGAGCATGCACGCAAACACACACACACACACACACACACACTTGGCAGGGCTGGGAGTCGAACATACACCTAAATACCCTAACACACTACAGCATGACGTATTTACAGAACCCGCTACTGACATTACTAAGCACAGCAGTCCCAGAGGCAGACATCTAGGTGCGTGTCATCATCCGCAAAGGCAAAGACGTTGGTAGGAAACTGCTGTGGTGTGCAGCGTCTAAAAGCAAGACTGAGTCCCCAGGCAGACGGGAGCATGCGCGCAAACACACACACACACACACACACACACACACACACACACACACACACACACACACACACACACACACACTTGGCAGGGCCGGGAGTCGAACATACACCTAACTACCCTAACACACTACAGCATGACACATTTACAGAACGTGCTACCGACATCACTAAGCACAGCAGTCCCAGAGGCAGATATATAGGTGCGTGTCATCATCTGCAAAGGCAAAGACGTCGGTAGCAAGCTGCTGTGGTGTGCGGCATCTAAAAGCAAGACTGAGTCCCCAGGTGGACGGGAGCATGCACGCAAACACACACACACACACACACACACACACACACACACACACACACACACACACACACACATTTGGCAGGGCTGGGAGTCGAACATACACCTAACTACCCTAACACACTACAGCATGACGCATTTACAGAATGCGCTACCGACATTACTAAGCACAGCAGTCCCAGAGGCAGACATCTAGGTGCGTGTCATCATCCGCAAAGTCAAAGGCGTCGGTAGGAAACTGCTGTGGTGTGCGGCATCTAAAAGCAAGACTGAGTCCCCAGGTGGACGGGAGCATGCGCGCAAACACACACACACACACACACACACACACACACACACACACACTTGGCAGGGCTGGGAGTCGAACATACACCTAACTACCCTAACACACTACAGCAAGACGCATTTACAGAACGCGCTACCGAGATTACTGAAAACAGCACTCCCAGAGGCATACATCTAGGTGGGTGACATCATCCGCAAAGGCAAAGATGCCGATAGGGAATGTATGTGGTGTGAGGCATCTAAAAGCATTACTGCATCCCCAGGCAACTGGAAACACACACACACACACACACACACACACACACACACTTGACAGGGCTGGGAGTCGAACATACACCTAACTACCTTATCACACTGCAGCATTACCCATTTACAGAACGCACTACTGAGATTACTGAGCACAGCACTCCCAGAGGCATACTTCTAGGTGGGTGACATCATCCGCAAAGGCAAGGACGCCGATAGGGAATGTATAGAGAGTGAGCAGTCTGAAAGCATATTACTGTCCCAAGGTAGACGTAGACAAACACACGGCAGTGGTGTGATCGGGGCAACCAAATATCTATGGAGTACTACAACAACACTACATAGATACGGGATGCGCCACAGACAGTACACCCTACAAGACAGCAACCAGTGTGTTCAATGTAGGCATCCAGCGTGACATTGAAAATGGACATCTATTGCCTGGATGACCACCATCGCTATACAGGATGTCAATTTCCATGCCAATACGCTTAGTATCACACGTCTGTTTGGAATGAACTGTGTGTCCATCTACACAATGGCGTACTAGGCATGCTCACACACTTAGCAGTTGCAAAGGGCCGTCTTGCATGCACACGGATTCTAAACACAGAAGGGCGCAGTTTGGAATGTACTGTGTGTCCATCTACACAACGGTGTACTGGGCATGCTCACACACTAAGCAGTTGTAAAGGGCCATCTTGCATGCATGCACACGGATTCTAAACATGGAAGGGCGCAGTTTGGAATGTACTGTGTGTCCATCTACACAATGGCGTACTGGGCATGCTCACACACTTAGCAGTTGCAAAGGGCCGTCTTGCATGCACACGGATTCTAAACACGGAGGGGCACAGTATGGTATTACTGTCCCCACATACATGAAGGCCACTCACATGTATTGACCAGTACACACTCAGGAGCTATCACAGATGTCTCAGGTGCATATCACAGAGGTACACACCACAATCTATAATGTAGCCCTCCGACATCACCATGTCATTGGACCAGAAATATACAGCCATACATTAATACAACACCGTGTGACTCATGACCAGTGGACTGTACATAGGTCTACAGCAACTGTGCAGACTACACATGTACCGACAGGGTTCCATCATGTGTTATGCATTGCAATGATACCACTGTACATAACCAGGTCGGCTCTACACATACCAGGGGCCCTGGGTCTTACACAGCTGTGACAGATGACTGTCACTGTACACCAACGAACACATATGTTGGGCTATGTCATACATGTAATTGCAGTGGATATGTGCATGGACCACACACACAACACATATGTACATAGCATAGCTTTTGCTGTCCTCCATGCAGACAGGTGGCTACAGCAATCATACGCATGCAAATGGAAGGTGGGTCCATGGCTGTTGAATGCTAACAGTACATGAGGCAGCAATGTTGACCGAGGACACATTCCCTCTGTACTAGTTACCCATGACACCCATCATATCATACAACAGTCCATGTGTTATGTATGTCAACACACATGTCCACCAATTACAATGCATACAAACATGGCTACATGACAGGCATGTAGGACCAACACACATGTACAATCTGTAGTGTGCATGCAGCTACCATGCATGTGCAGTAGCTGATGTAAGTAACTCATCTGTGCCTAACTACAACATGCAGTTGCAATGCAGCCCCATCATTGACACCTGTATATGGTGACATACTGACAGTACGGTAGGATGTACAGCAGGTATGGATGGATGTGTGTACATAAAGTGGTGATCCACCTGTGTAGATGGATGTTTGCTGGGGACAGCTCACAGGTGTGTCACACGCCATCCTACCATTACATGTGCAAACAGTATGCTATGTTACCATTACTTGACGGTGGAGGCATAAAACCTACACAGCGGTCAGGTGTTACCGATAGTACATCACTTGACACCTGTAACACTTACATCCTCCCATGTGCATATAGTAGCACAATTGCCGAAGGTAGCTTTGGTACACATAATGCGGCCAATACTGCTGCATGTCTGTCAGACGTATCATCATATAGCAGGTGTATCATTCACAGTACTGCCATGTCTGTTTGCTTGTGCGACCATATATGCCACATATGGTGGGGAATACATCCCAATTGTTACACACCCCTGTACACTGTTGTAGAGATCTGTACATATTGCAGTGTGGAAAGCATGACGTAGGCAGGTGTGGTGTGTGTATCACACACATCAGCTATCCATATGTGTATGACATTTCTGGTCTCCACAGTGTGTGTGTGTATGTAGGTATGTATGGCTGTCTGGTACATGGAGTAAGGGTGTATGCTACCATACAGAACACATAGGATCCCTAACCCCTCATGGTGATGCAGTCCACTACCCTGTTGATGCCATCGGTCTCAGCTGCACTGGCTACCTGTACATGTTCTTTCTCTGTGTCACGTCGCGTGGGTTCACAGTACTGTGCCGGTTATGACCACATAGGCAAGGGTCCTCACCTCAACACTATGGGGTGTGCGTTATAGTGTTGTTGACCCCGTGAGTGTGAGCATGTTCCTGTAATGTGACAGGGTATTACTGCTACACAGTGAGGCCTCATGCTATCAAGTGGCCTCTAACATTATCATTGGCCAGACCGTTGTGCACAACCCCTGCACCATGTCAACATACCTGTGATGTGACCTGGTATGGATGTCACGTCTCTAGCCACTGTAGCCTATTAAACTGACCACATGCTCCTGGATCAGTATATGTGTGGACATCTGTATTATGTTAGACTTTCCAACAGTCAGGCTGAGGCTACGTATAGCATGCTGATATTGCCATATGTGCCTGTGAGTACTCCACAGTTACACATGGGAGACTGCAAACAGTGCTACCTGTAGGCACATGCAAGTAGACCATAAGGAGGGAATCAGGGCATCATTACCAACATGCTGTTACTGTTGTTACCAAGACACATACTGTGAACATATAACAATGCATGCTAAACCTGTACTACATGGTATGTCTGGTGCATGTCGACAGTACACAACTAATGTAATATACACGTCTCTCACTATTCACACACAACTAATGTAATATACACTTCTCTCACTATTCTTACACAGCTAATGTAATATACACTTCTCACTATTCTGTTCACCCTGTGCATCAGACCATTTGAGCATGTCCCTGCACCAATGGTGTGGATGACAGGGATGCGGCACTGGCTTCATCACATGCACAGGGTGATAATGTTTGCCAGGGGCATAGGCTGCACCAATGGATGACATCTTGTGTGTGGGTAAGGGCCAGTGATATGATTGAACATGTCTGTTCAGTATGCATGTGGGTGTTGTGGTGCCCTACAGATGTCTTTGCTGTGTGCGTGTATGTGTGCACACAGTTCTGCCTTTTGTGAGGCCTACAAGGGGTATTATTGTCAGCTCCAGATTGTACAGACCAGAATGTACAGATCACTGTGTCCGGCCACGGCCACGTGACCTGTGCCTGCCAGGGGTTGCACGGGCACTACCAGGCAGAGGTACAGCTTGGCTACTGTCCGATGACACATGTCCACTGGAACTGTGTCCCCGCTGGGAACGTCCAGGGCCCCCCGGGGGGGGGCCCCCCCGGGGGGCCCCCCCCCCCCCCCCGGGGGGGGGGGGGCCCCCCCCCGGGGGCCCCCCCCCCCTCCCCAAAAATTTCCCGGCCCCGCCAAAGGGGGCCCCCCGGGGGGCCCCCCCCTTTCCCCCCCCCCCCCCCAAAAAAACCGGGTTTTTAATTTTTTTTTTTTTTAGGGGTTTCCCCCCCCCCTTTTCCCCTTTTTGGGCCCCCCCCCCCGGAAAGGCCCGGGCCCGGGGAAAATTTTTGCAATTTTTGGGGGCCCCCCCCCCCCCAAAAGGGGGGGCATTTTTAAAAAACCCCCCCCCTTTGTTAAAAACCCCCCCTTTCCCCAAAAACCCCTTTCCCCCCAAAGGTTTTTCCCTTTTTGGGGGGGGGGGGGGGGACATAGCTGGGATGGCAACCACTGGCACAGATTCAGCCCCTGACAACCCTGCCTGTGCCTCATGCATATGTTCATCACTGCTAGTATCTGTGGGGACACTAACATCAGATGGACCGCAGGAGGGGCCCCAAAATTTAAAAAAAAAAAAAATTAAAAAAAAAAAAAAATAAAAAAATAAAAAAAAAAGAAAAAAAAAAAAAAAAAAAAAAAAAAAAAAAAAAAAAAAAAAAAAGGGGGGGGGGCACACACACACACAGACACACCCCGGGGCCCCCCCAAAAAAAAAATCAGCAGGGGGGAAAAAAAAGGGGGAAAAAAAAAAAGGGGGGCCCCCCCCGGGGAAAACAAACCCCTTAAAACCGGAGTTCCCCCAATATTTTAAAAAACCCCCCCCACCCCCCAAAAAAAAACACAAACCCCCCCCCAATAAAAAAAACCCCTTGGGGGGAAAAAAAACTTTAAAAAACCCCCCCGGGGGAAAAAAACCCCGGGGGTTTTTTTTTAAAAAAAAAAGCAAAAAGGGAAAAATTGGGGATTAATTTTTTTTTTTGGCCCAAAAACCCCCCCCCCCCTTAAAAAAAAATTCCCCAAACCCAAAAAGGGTTTTTAAAAAAAAGGGGGCCCCAAAAACCCCCAAAAAAGGGTTAAACAGGAAAAGGGGGAAAAAAAAACCCCCAAAAAAACAAACCCAAACCCCCCAAAAAAATTCCCCCCGGGGGGGTTAAAACCCAAAAACCCCAAAAACCCCCCCAAAAAGATTTTAAACCCCTTTAATTTAAAACAAAGGGGAAAAACCCCTTTTTTTTTGGGGGGGGAAAAAGGGAAAATCTGTTGGAAAAACGGGGGCCCCCCCCGGGGGGGGGGCCCCCCCCCCCCCCACAACCCAAAATTTGGGGGAAAAAAAACCCAAAAAAATTTTTCCCTTTGGGGGGGGGTTTTTTCAACCCCCTTTTTTGGCCCCCCCCAAAAAAATTTAATTTTTTTGGGGGGGGAAAAAAAAATTTTTTTGGGGGCCCCAAAAAAAAAAAAAAACCCCCCCAAAAAACCCCCCCACAAAACCCCAAAAAAAAATTTTTTGGGGGGGGGGAAAAATTTTTTCCCCCCCCAAAAAAACGGTTTGGGGGGCCAAAAAAAAGGGGGGGAAAAAATTTTTCCCCCCCGGGGGGGGAAAAAGGGGGGGGGGAAAAAAAACCCCCCCGGGCCCCCCAAAAACACCCCACCCCCCCAAAAAAACACCCCCCCCCCAAAAAAAGGGGGGGGGAAAAAAAAAATTTTTTTTCCCCCGGGGGGTTTAAAAGGGGGCCCCTTTTTAAAAAAAAACCCCTTTAATGGGGCCCCCAAAAAAAAGGGGGAAAAGGGGTTTTTAAAAAAAAAATCCCCCTGGCACCCCCCCCCCAAGAAAAACAAAAAACAAACCCCAAAAATTTGGGGGGGGGGTAAATTCATTTTTAAAAATTTCCCCAAAAAAATTTTTTTTAAAAAAAAGGGGAAAAGATTTTATTTTAATTTCATTTTGGAAAAAAGGGGAAGGGAAAAAAAATGGGTTTAAAAATTTTTGTCCCAATTTTAAAAAAAAAACCCCCCTTTGGGGGGGGGCCCCCCCCCCTTTTATTTAAAAAAAAGGGGGTTTTCCCAACGGCCCCCCCCAATAAGGGGGGGGGGGGCCCCCCCCGGGTTTTTTTTTCCGGATGGTTTTTTTTTGGGGGGTTTTCCCCCCTTTAAGGGGTTTTAAAAAAAGGGGCCCCCCCCGGGCCTTCCCCGGCCCCCTTGGGGGGGGGGAAAAAAAACCCTTTTTAAAAAAAAATTTGGGGGAAATTTTCCCCTTAAAAATGGGTTTTTCGGGAAATTTTAAAAAAAAAGGGGCCCGGGTTTTGGGTTTAAAATTTGGGGGAATTTTTAAATTTTTCCCCCAAAAAACCCCCCCCCTTAAAACCCCCCTTTTTTTTTTTAAAAAAGGGGGAAAAACCCCCCCCCCCGTTTAAAAAAGGGGTTTTTTGGGGGGGGGAAAAAACCCCCTTTTTTGGGGGAATTTCCCCCGGAATTTTTTTTAAAAAAATATTAAAAAAAAAGGGGGGGGGTTTAAAAAAAACCCGGGTAAAATTAAAATTTTTTTTTAATTTAAAAACCCTTTTCCCCCTTTCCCCCCGGGGCCCCCCGGGAAAAGGCTTTTAAAAAAAAATTTTTCCCCCCATTAAGGGGGTTTTTTGTTGGGCCCCCCCCTTGGGGTTTTTTTTTCCGGCAGGAAAAAAAACCCCCCCCCAAAAATTTTTTGGGGTTTTGGGGTTTAAAAAGGGGGGGGTTTTTTCCGGGGGAAATTTTTTTTAAAACCCTTCCCCTTTTTTAAAAAAAAATTTTTTTTAAAATTTTTTTAAAAAAGGGAAAAAAAAAGGCCAAAAGGGAAAACCCAAACCCGGGAAAAGGGGGGGGAAGGTTTTGAAAAATAGAACCCCCTTTTCCAAACCCAAAAAATTTTTTCCCCAAAAATTTTCCCGTTTTTTTAAAAATTTTTCCCCGGGGGGGAAAAAAGGGGTTTTTTTGGGGGGTTTTGGGGGGGCCCGGGGGGGAAAACCCCATTTAAAAACCCCCCTTTTTTGGGGGGGGGGTTTTAAAAACAAGGGGTTTTTTTTAATTAACCCCCAAATTTTTCCCCCCCTTCCCCCCCCCCGGGGGATTTTTAAAAAAAAAAAGGGCCCAAAAATTTTTAAAAAGGGGCCTTTTTTTGGGGGGGGGAAAAAAAAAATTTTTGGGGTTTTTTGGGGTTTTTTACTTTTTCCCCCCCAAAAAAAAAGGGGGGTTTTTAAAAAAATTTTTAAAAATTTGTTTCTTGGGCCCCCTTTTTTTTTTAAATTTGGGGTTTTTTAAAAAAAAAGGGGGAAAAGGGGCCCCCTTTTTCCCCCCCTTTTTTGGGGTTTTTTTTCCCTTCCGGGGGGGGTTTTTTTTTTTTTTTTTTCCCCCAAAAAATTTTTGGCCCCCTTTAAATTTCCCCCCCCGGGGGGGGTTTTTTTTTTGGGGGGGGTTTTTTCCTTTTTTTTTTGGGCCCCGGGGGGTTTTTTCCCTTTAAATTTCCCCCTTTTTTAAACCCCCTTTTTCAAAACCTTTTATTTTTTCCCCCCCCTTTTCCCCAAAAAAAGGGGAAAAGCCCAGGTTTTTGGGGTTTTTTTAAACCCCCCCAAAATTTTAAAAATTTTTCCCCCCCCCCAAAAAAATTTCCCCCCCAAAAAAAAAAAAACCCCCCCCCCGGAGGGGGGCCCCCACCCCCCCCCCAAAAAAAAACCCCCCCCCCCGGGGGGCCCCCCCCCCAAAAAATGGTTTTTCCCAAACCCCAGTTGGGTTTTTTCCCCCAATTCCCCACAACCCAAAAAAAAATTTTTGGGGAATTTTTTTAAAATTTTTCCCCCCCCCCTCAAATTTGAAAACCCCCCCCCCGGGTTTACCCCGGGGGGCCCCTTTAAATTTTGGGGGGAAAAAAAGGCTTTTGGGGGGGTTTTTGGGGGGGGGCCAAAAATTTAATTTTTTGGGGGGGTTTTTCCCCCAGTTTTCCCTTTTCTTTTTTTCCCCAATTTTGGTTTTTTGGGTTTTGGGTTTTTCCCCCCCCGGCCCCCCCCGGGGGCCCCGGGGGGGTTTCCCCCCTTTTTTTCCCCCCCCAAAAGGGGGAAAAGGGGGGGTTTTTCCCCCCCCCCCCCGGGGGCCCCCAAAACCCCCAAAAAACCCCCAAAGGGGCCGGGTTGGGGGGGCCCCCCCCGGGGGGGAAAAAGGCCCAAAAACCCCCCCCCCCCACCAGGAAAAAATGTCCAACTGTCATGTACCAGTGCTATTGCCTGTCTATATGCTAGATATGTCGTACATGTGGCAATAGAGCAATTGTCTCATGTACACATTCAATGCTCACCTCCCAACATACGACCCTACAGCCTGTGGGGGATGCACTTATGCAGCCCTGCTGGGGGTAATGCTGTCACCAACCCTGACTGCACCTGACAGTCATGTGGGGATGTGTAACATTCGCAACACACCCACTCATCACATAGTCTCACATGATCTCCACCTCAGGCCACACATACGAGGACAACTTGTGCAGTACCTCTCCATACTCTGTGTAGGCACCAGAGGCAGCCCCCATCACGGAACACAACATCACCAACTTATAGCCCACAGACTCATGTGTGCCCATCACATACAGCCAATAGGATGTTATAACATACACAACACACCAGTCATAGGTGCCTCTGTAGGCGGTCACACTGCAGTTCCACACAGCAGGCTACACAAGGTGATAGTCGCTTACATCTTGCTGTCGGGTAACTGGTTCTGCAACATAACCTATGCACCCATGCCACACCTCACCAGGTACGATATGACTGTCATTCTCCATGTTAGTGTGACTACCCTGAGATGCCACTTCACAGACTATGTGTGCAGGGACATGCAATAGCTCACCAGTCTTGTAGCCCTGAAGGTGTGGGCCTAGCCCTGGGGAGCATTATGCATTCATCCGGACCCGATACCACTGTACAGCGACTGACTGTGTCACTTCAACAGTTGCCTATGCTTCTGCTGTCATTCCACAGGCATCTGGTATCTGTCCGCTTTGACTGACCTGGTCAAACACAATGCTTTGGCACAGATGACCTGCACCTGTCAGCCCTGGGAGTACAGATCACATGTAAGGCTCTTGCTGCTTCTATACTGCCTGTCTTGCACAGTTTCCAATAACAGTCACCGGCAGAACGGGAACTGGCAAGCAAGATATGGGGTCATGTGACACAATGCTTGCATCTTCCTCTGTGACGCACGCAGGCAAGGCACACCTTATAATGCACCACTCCAATATCTCTGCAGTGACTGGGACCTGCCTCTAGGCTCTGCAGAGCACACCTGCAATGACAGATTATAGACAGACCATACCTTTCAGGCACATACCTGGATCGGCACACCTACAGCTGAGGTGTTCCCATATCCCACTATGTTGTACACACATCCTGGCTAGTTACTTAGCACAATGCATCAGAGGTGCTCCACGTGCAACTAACTGTGTCCGGAAATGCTATACACATTGTAACAAGCTACAGATTCAACAACATACCCCACGGTTACCAGACCTCATTTGTTGGTGTACTGGACAGTAGGGCTCAGACAGCTACTACTGATGTGTGACTGACACTACCCCACACTTAACTGGGATAGCCACTCATGTACCGACACATCCATGAGTCATAACCTCCACCCGGCTGGATCAACCCATACACTGCACCTCCAAGACCAACATTAACCTTGACATGAACACTACCAACATGTGACTGGTGTTCCACACCTGGGGTTATCCCCTCATTGGTGGATTCCGAACATATGCTAATCAACCTTGTTAGCCACATTCTGGCACCACACCCTTCACGGCATACACAGTACATGAGTACTACAACATCTACTACAGACGTCTTATGACAGCGGTTGTTAACGTCATGACACCCGTGCAGATGGACAATGCACATACAAATGCTGAAACATACCCCAGTGCACTTCATTAGCACGTACATGACTGCATGGATCATGTTATTCCACACAGAGCCATGATGGTACACACCAGATAACAGATGCCACTCTGGTGGTCAAGTTTCATGGACATAATGTACAACAACAGGTGGAGGCTGTTGGACAGTGGTGTACAATCCCATGGGTGGGGTAGCTCACTGGTCAGCCTCGGTAGGGCCACGGGTTCCCTCATCACATACTCCAAGACTAGCTACGTAAACATTACTGTGACACATTCTGGGGTGCACCACAAGGCATTATGGTGGTATGTCAGTAGTCGATGGCAACACCCACATCTGCTCTCACATACAACAGTCACTCAGGAACATTACAGACCCAGGTGATGTTGGCAACATGCTGGCGGATGGATTCAATGCTAACATTACACCCTCTCACTCACTACAGGGCCACAATCCATGCAGGAATATTGCGGTGTCCCTGCGGTCACACCTACACAGTACTAACCTGCACTCTATATGTCCTGGGACACTGGCCCCATGTCATCTTCCAAAGTCGCAGGCTGTGATGTCCACAAACCTCTGAATGACATGTCTCCCCACTAGGCCACCATATTCAGTAATAGCCTTGTATCAGACATTGTGGCCCCTGAATGGCACACAGCAACATTTATCACACTCCACACAGGTGGCACCACAGTGCATGAGTGGGACTATAGTCCTACAAACCTGACTGGACTGTTCTGCACGGCTATGGGGCACATAATCAAGGACGTCATTCACAGAGACATTGTTGGGCTCCGGTCCTTTGATTCCACCCGGGTTGGACTTGTTAGGGCCAGAGCATGGCCACTACACCTGGTGGACTCCTTTCATATAGTTACCAGGGTAGTTGATGATGGTACGGGAGTCCACACATCCTACATTGTCCTCTCATTGCCTTTCAGCACCGTTCTCCATTCTGGTATTGACAACATACACATCCACCTGCACATCATACCCTATGTCTCAGGATGTTATGCAACGTGGCTCATGGACAGGACACACACAATGAGGGTAGCATACCATAGTACCTACTGCATTTCAGTTACATTTGGCATACCACAGTCCTCAGTCATTGGGCCCCTCATGTTCAGTATATGCTTCCCTGTGGTACAGGCTAGCACAGAGGGACTTTCCCTGCCTAGCTTTACAAACCCCTGCATACAAAGTTCCATGATTTATCCACCAGCTGATACTGACTCCATCCATATGGGTGTCACTGTGACAGATACCTGATATGAATATCATGGCCTCAAGCTGCATGACACCAGGTGCATGAACATCACCTTTGCATTACACCATTCACCCACTGACTATCACATAGGTGGTAGTCCCCTACATACATGTCACATTGTACATGTTTGTAGTACACACGTATATCGCACCCACTCCTGTGGTTACCGTATTGCCACTGTGGCATGGATATCCTTCTACATGGCCACACTTATCTGTACTGGGTGTGTAGCTGGTACATAGGCACCCATTGTACCTCTGAACTCAAGACTTCTACACACATTCAATGGTACACCACCCCATTTAGGGTGTACCTTACACAACAGCTACAGCTTTACATACCACACCATTAACATGCCATGACGTTTATTGAGCTCTGACAGTTAAAGTATGTGGCTGAACTACACATTTGCATGCTACATACTCAGGGTGACCTCTGCTGAACAGACAAGGCCCATGTCCACAACAATATTAATGGATATACTCCACATACGTGACATAAGCAAAAGCCACTGTGAGCAACATGCTTATGGATATGTGCACACACGCAACAATGAGTGGGATGTGCTTGAGGGTTACATTCCCAAACCGGACACTCACCATGCTTTGGAACATGAGTCCTATGTACATCACGCAGGGACACTCAGTAGCACTGTTCATGTGATACTTCCCTTGGTGGTTGGGAGACACATGTACACCAGGGATCACTGCAGTGGCTGTACTGTGCAGAGGTGCAGGTAACACATGGCTCTGCTGTTCACAGGACACTACCCTAGAGAGGTGCCACTGGTGTGAACACTGTAGTTGTGCTTACACATAGACTTGCCAGACTGCATAGTACCCCACTATGAACCTGTGAAGCTATTACATGTCCTTTGTGCATGGTTACTTGGTAGCCCTTCCATTTAGATTAGCTATCATGCTATTGCAATGTCCCGTGCCTACAAGCTATATGTATCCTGTTATTGTACATGCCAATAGACAATACCTTTGGTATGCATGATATGCTTGTTATGCTGTGTAGAATATCTGACATATCTACCTACAATACTATACATTACACATATTTCGCATAGTATCCCATAATGCAAAGCATACTTGCACAGCGGGACCACCTTAGACATGTCATTGTCGTTATATGCCCATACACATGCCTACTGTGACAGTATATCAACATATACTGTCCCCTGCTATGGCACGTACTTGTTGGACATACCCTACCACTGAAGGCGGGTTGTATGGAATTGTTCTGTTTAAAGCCCTCATGTAGCATCCCTTGTGGTATCTGTGATGTGTACCTTGTGGCCCACTGCTGGATGCACAGTTTCTACATGCGTTAGTATGCTCAGCAAGACATCACTACATAAATACCTTTTCCCACTTTATGCATTGCGGACACTTTTAATTAATGCAAACCAGGCTATACATACAGTAAATAATTAATAAAAAACATGCTATACATAAACTTACATACCGAGTGTTCTACATACCTTGTTATCATTATGGACTTTTGTCTCTATCTCTCTTACACTGCTTAAACAGGTATTTTGTATGAGCATATGGTTTGAATGTCTGGCAAGTCATCCTTATATACGTCGATACCTGTAACATGTGGTTTCCTCCTGCCAATTGGTGTTCCTGAGTGACTAATTACTTGCATATCAGCTGTGCAGCTACTCCATTCGCCAATTACGTGGCAACAGTGGGGTATAATTGAATTCTCCACTTGGGCATTGCTCATTTGCCCTACCTTCGGGGAGATGGCCTGCATTGTGTTTTGTTATGTGTAATTGCAACTGCTATGCATACAGACAATTATACTTTGGATTCATGTCCCCCGTGGATTGTGTGTGACAGCTAGAGTATGTGGTTCAACATGAGGGTGTACCTGTCATCCCAACGTCTGATAACGGACTATTGCAAACAAAACCTGTAACATCGCCGTTTGTTCCATTATATAATGGCTGCAATTTTGCATGGCGCCTTTAATTGTGTCTCTCACAAGGTATGTTGATGGTTCTGCAGATGTAATTGACTGACTGGATGTTTGTGCTGTTATTACAGTCTGTATTGCTATAGTTTCTAGTGTGGGGGATGTCGGTGGGTGTACGTAGCATATACAGGTTTGTGGGGCTTGCATTTCTACATATTCCATATATATGTGTGTGTGGGCTCCATCCCTAATTAAAGAGCTATCAGTTAGTAGACTTATGTTACGGGATTGTACATTGGGCCATTGTTAATTGGTTTCTATATAGTATGCAGGTGAGGTTGATACTTCCATACCTCTGGAATTGCAGCGATATGTAAAGGGATATGTCTAAATGACAGCTATCCCATGCATTTCTGTCCCAGATATTTGCAGTCATTGTGGTTGTGTTGGTAACAGAACCTCTTTGCCATGGGTTGCCACCTTTTCATATGGCCATTGTTGGACACTTGCGGGACGCACAGTGGTGTTTACAGGCCAACACATAGCCACGGTCAGTACACAGGTTAGCACATACTTTTATCCTCAATACATACCTATTGTGGGACTTTGGCTACTCATCATATTGCATGTAACATTTACATTTCTTACATACAGGCATAACTATTTAATGCAACTATTACATTATATATGGGACATATTAATGTCCTACAATCCCGGACATTTGCCCTTTGTAATGTTTTATGTCAGGACACACCTGCCCAGGGAGGGGCTGTCCCTCCTAATGTGGGACAGGTGGTAACCGTATGCCTACGGCTAGCTATACCCACACCTACCATAATGATCTACCTCCGAGTTGGCACTAACAGACACATGATGCGGACACACACACACACATTACAGTCACACGGAGACACACATGGCACCCTCAACACACACATACACAGACTACGGCACTCACAAACACAGTTGAACACAGTACCTACGTGGACCGCAACACCGGCAGTGGTAACTAAATGTCCCTTCATATCATCATACTATTACTCGCGGTTGTACTGTTCCGGTACTGTGTTCTTTCGGTCTTTCAGCCTCGTGGTTACTCATGTTGGTATGTTACACATTCCATAGTTGGCAGTATCCTATTTATTTGTACCTCCAAGGTGTTATGAATGTCGTTGACCTATCTATATATATTTGCAGATATCGCTGAATCCGTATATATCAACATATATAACTCTATCACCCTTTCTATCTGTATTATATATATATATGTATATATATGTGTACATATATATATATATATATATATATATATATATATATATATATATATATATATCTGACGGGGAAAGTGACAGGCAAGCTACACCTTTCATTGTGTACTTGTTGGTGTATACTGTTTCCTGGACTCCGCACGTTTGTGTCTGTACCTGTCACATTACACACCTGCCGTAGGTTAGGGTTACCAGCTGTCCCACTCTGTGAGGGACAGTCCCTCTTTGGGCAGTTGTGTCCTGCAAAATATTTGTAAACATGGCAAATGTCCTGAGATTTTAGAACATACTTATTTCCTATAGTTTATGTAATAGTTGCATAAAACAGTTATTCTGTATCTGAACCACCTATATGTTCTAGAAACAGAATAAGTAAGTAAACATTACAAGAATGAGCTTTTATCTAGGCAAAACAGTGAAGTTCCGAATTTCATACTGGCTGGGTGTATGTGTCGGCCTGCAGACATCTGACGTATGTCCCACATTGGTCATTTGAAGAGGTGGCAACCCTACCATTAGGTACATCTTGACTAGCAATAGTGTTAGGTGATTCTATACATGATTGCGTGTTCTACTCCTGGCAGAGCAGGCACTATTAGTACAGGGGTGAATAATGCTGGTTTCACCTGTTCTGGACATCATTGACCGTGATCTGCATGATATTCGGAGAAGCTTATCCCTGTTTTGCGCATATTCATATAGTCATATTTAAACATCGCATACCAGCAGTGGGCAATGCATATTCCCGCTAACGTGTGCTACACATATGATCTGATGACCTGCATCCGACATGCATTACTCGTGCCTTTGGGATTACGTTACATCCCTTGCAGGATGTGGGACCAGGAACATGTATGACGGTCACTGCATTTAACAGATGGCCATCTGGGATTTGCACACGTGTTATGTCGTTTTGAACGTGGAGTATACTATGGCTGTTACTCCATACTGCACTCACATGGGTAACTCAGTTAGTTTACATATTGATGAGTCCAGTTAATGGTATGTCCATGTGATGTTTACTGGATGTGCTCCGGCATTGGGTATGTATATCACAGTGAGCCACACACGATACTGTGCTACACCTTCAAACGACTGTAGGTGAAGCATGCTGGGGTGACGAATACCTGTCATGGGTACACCCCATGCCTTGACACAACATCCATGATTATATTATGTGGAGCCCCTCATTAACGCAGCAGGGAGTCCGTGCTGAGTGTGTGCAGAACAGTGCTTACACACATGTGCTCCCACAATTGCCTCTGCTCCACTAAGCGACAGTTGGTTACTCGATGTTGTGGCGACAGTGGACACTGTTTGCCCCGTTTGGTGTATGGCCTCTGACAATCTGCCGTGTACCTACCGATGTACCTGGGAGCCTATACACACAGCACCACCATATGCTGATAGGCGCATGTACTGTTCAGGTGTTGACATTCCGTGTTCCAATAGCTGTTGTGTGTACAATGTTTGAGGGCTGCCTATGTATTCACACAGTGGGCCACCTATACATTACAATTTACAGGTGGTCATGTTTGTGTGCCATCCATTTTACTGTGTGTGCAGGTGGAGTAGTGTGTCAGTCCGTAGGGGCCTACACTGTCAGAGTATGTGCTATACATTCCCTCTTTGCCAAGGCATAGGCATATTGGGCACGTCTCCGTCTGCCTACTGGGGCTGGCACAGTGTGTTCATGGTCTGAATCCCTCTGTGCCTGTGATGGCCTTGGCAATTGCTGTGGGCTATGAGGGCCTTCACCATTTTGTCCCTGCTGCAGCTGTTTCCGCAGGATCATATTATGTAGCATGGCACATACTATGACGATGTGGGCACACGTGCCTGGAGAGTACTGCAAGGCTCCACCAGATGTGTCCAAGCACCGGAACCGTGATTTCAGCATCCCGAACACATGCTCTATGATGATTCTGGTTTGTGCGTGTGCCTCATTATGGTGTTCTTGCATGGGTGTGTATGCATTTCTGATGGGAGTCATCATCCACGGCTCCAGTGCATAGCCAGCATCCCCCACAAGGTGGCCATGTGGGATGTCCCCCCTGACAAATACCTGATACAGCTGTGAGGCATGCCAGATATGGGAGTCATGGTAGCTTCCAGGGCTGCCAGCACACACATCCATGACAATGCCCTGGGCATTGCACATGACCTGGCAGTTGATGGAGTGAAATCCCTTGCGGTTTATGTAGCACCTACCATGCTCACCGGGTGGTAACTTGATTTGTATGTGCGTGCAGTCTATCGCACCCAGTACCTCTGGGTAGTGTGCCACATGGTGGAAGTGACGCATATTGCTGACCAACTCCTCCTGAGTTCGGGGGAAGTATATATGCTCATTGGCATGTGGTAACATGGCATCCAGGAACTGTTGTAGTACCCTGGATGCTGATGCCTGTGAGATCCCCATTATACCTCCAGTTGGCCTTTGAAAGGTACCTGTGGATAGTATTCGCAAGCTTACACATACCTTTGTGTCCACTGGGATGGGTTCCCCTCTGTTGTTTCTGGTTCTCAGGCGTGGCCGGCACAGCTCCACTATTTGCTGTAAGATGTCCCTGTCCACCCTGTAACACTCTACTATCTCCAGATCATGTAGCCCCTGGTAGGTTACCCTTGGTCTGAACACTCTTCTCCTCCTCCGGGGTCTGTGGTGGTTGTCGGCATCATCCTCCACAACACCGTCAGTCTCTAACACATGCTGATGAATCACAGCTATGGCAGCTCCCAACATGTACATTTTAAAAGTTCCCCATGTGTTTACACCTATGGTGCAGTGTTTGGGAATACACAGGTGTGTGTAGGGTGCTTTCACACTTTATACTATTGTGCTGTGAACACCGATGATGTCATAGAGTGTGTATGTACGATTGTAGCTACAGGGTATCTTATGTGTTTTACTACCGGAACTACTATTGTGGTGCCTTTGGTGTTGAATTACATATGGCTGCCATGGATTACCTCTTGACCTTCCCTTTACATTTCTGCACGTTCCACCTACCATTTTCTGGCATGCATCCAGCAGCCTGCTTTCATTTGTACTTTCCAAGTCCTGGCGTATCTTGCGTAATGTGTGCTATTGCCGGTCTACTGTTGGTTTGCTTTGCTCTGCTATGACAGATCTCCTATCTTTGCAATCCAATGCCTCCCCTCCTTTCTTTGCATTCCAATGCCTTCCCTATCCTGTTTTGCAGGTTTCTGCGAGCAGACTTGTCAGCTGCCGTCGATTGGCCGCTGTGAGTTGATTGGTGTTGATTGCTCATTAGTACTCCAATTACCCTACTTTGGCATTTCCTTCTTTTCTTCCCCTGACCTTCCTGTTTGTGCTATTGTTCGTGGCGCGTGCATCTGCTTACTGGGTTTCGGGCACGTTTTCATCCCCATACACATGCACTTTTGGGCACCATGTGTGCTTTCAGCTAAACTATTCTATACCTTCCTCCCCACCCCTGTCCTGCAGCTTTGCTTAGCAATGGCCAGGCCAGATTTGCATTGCTCCAATGTGCTTACTGTTACGGTGGCACACCCCTCTGCTGATGTCATGTATCTCCTCTGAGCCACTCCTCAGTGCTATAGCGCTGTGCCATATGGTACAACCTTCATCCGGCGGGACTTTTGCGATTCAGTATTATCTGCCTCATTTGCATGGCATTGACTACTAATTCATAGTTACTGCGCCGAACACTGTCGCAGGCCCTTAGCAACCCTTGCACCTTGGTTGTGGTGTTCCATGCCTACCATTGTGTATTATGGTGTAAACCTGATTTGTATTACATTGTGATTTTATGACATTTTTATATAATTTCTTTATGTTCCAGTTTGCGCACACATGCCCTGCAGTTGTACTGTGCGTTACTGTGGACATGACATTAAATGTTGTTTTTTAGGTGTTGTGTATCTTTTCTTATGCCATTGGCTGTGTATTTCACCATTGGCATATGTTAATTTTGTAATACATGAGTCTGGTCCGCTTCCATAGCTCCGATGTTCTGTTTGGGAAAATGTAAACCATGTTTTTTGGTTTACATTTCCGTGGGCTTACGCTACACCTGCACCACTTCATGAATCACTATCTGCCTTCATTTGCATGGTGCGATACTACGCATGGGGTGATTAGCATACCTATGCTGAGGGCTGCGCAGTTCTGGCGTATGCCAGTAGTGCACATGGTATTGGATCGTGCCTGAATCGCTCTAAGGACATATTTGGCATTATTCCGCCTACGCTATGCCTGCGCCTGGTGCAAGCTTCATGAATCCCGGGGTGAATGTATTTTTATCTGTATTTTTATCGTTTATCTGCATTATTATTTTATATTTTATATTATTTTTATATCTATGTCTTATTTCATTTTCTATTGTTCTTGTATATGTTGGAGCTTATCACCCCGGGCCTCTGCTGTAAATGGACTTTGATCCAGTCAGACTATCCCGGTCAACAAATGTAAAATAAAATAAATAAATAAATGATATGTGTGTGCATCATCCAGTAAGTTCCCACAGTTCCCACATCCGGCACATGTCAGACTTTTCAGACATTTTTTTTTTTGTGTTAGCTTCCCACAGGGACATCTTAGTGGCAATGCTGGATATGCACTAGAATTATGACTCATGACAATGATAAACAAAGCACATAGTGTGGCTGAGATTACATACAACTCTGCACTGTTACAGACCTGCAACATAACTGAGCATGTGTCTGGACTGTTGGAGCCCCTCTTCTGCTCACTAGGTTCCTCCAGTGGTGCACAGAAATATGATCCAAAGACCTGCAGCAAGATATGCACTGTTTGTGCAGTGTTTCACAACACTGTGTTATGCAGCAGCTGGAGCTGAAAACTGCAAACTGACCTCACAACACTATGTTATGCAGCAGCTGGAGCTGAAAACTGCAAACTGACCAGAACCATTGGCAATGCAGGAGCTGTCAAGGAACTGGGCACATGTGAAGCAGAGATAGGCAAAATATGCCATGCAACTGGTAAAGAGAGGGTATCCGGTCCATAAATATTTGCCAGTATAGATAAAACAATGGTTAAAACTGATCTGCAATATTTCTCCCTGGCCATGCTGTACAATGTTTTGACTGGCCATGCTGTGCATCAGACACATATGTGAGGGCAAGGCACAGTTGTCATCATTTGCACAGGTGGGGAGGGGCACAGTGGCAGGATCATTAGTAGACACATTGGTGGAAGAGGGACTAAGGATTTAGAGAGAATGAGTGACATGGCCTGGTATATTGTGGTGGGAGAATGGTGTTTCCTGAGGGGAGTAGGTGCCCAGATGTTGTGTGCACTTGTTCAGTATGACTTCCAGGAGACAAAGCTCCTGCAGATGTTGTTGTATCTTGTGTATATGGTTATGAGTGGTGTTGTAGGAACTTAGGCTAAAATGATCCAGACTGTGAACATCATCATACAAGTGAATCCCCTCTAAGGAATGGTGTGGGTACAGGCACCAGCACCAACTGTCTAGGCTAAAGTTGAACTGCTTGACCATAGTCATCTGGCAATGCCATGTGCATGACCAAAATGTAGGCTACATCTGCATGGATGGTCACACCATGCTGCACCATCATAAATATATAAGGGGCATCCATGGATGTTTAAATTTAAATTATTATGAAAGACTGAAATATTTTAATGTAATCAGTGTCTCTTATAGATATTTAAGAGAAGACCTTGTTCAGCTATATAGGTTATTTAGAGACAACTACCTCTGGAAATGTTTAGCCCTATCAAAGGGTAGCAGAGACTCATCAGCCAACCTATGTAGGAGACTATATAGGAATGAGAGATATACTAATTGGTTCTCTGAGCTGATGCATGGAATAGACTATCAAATTATATTAAAGCAAGCACTATTTTGGATATTTTTAAGGACAACTTGGACACTTATGGGAATGACTGTTTTCATATATTGGCCAGTTAAACGGTCATTACTTCCTATTCCTGAAATATCTGTATGTGTGCATGTAAGATTGGTTAGAATCTATTCCCTTAATTCAGTATCTCATAGACTTTTGACTGAATATCGTTGTCTTGCGTTTTAGACCCATTGGAGACCTGGTTGTCCTG
This sequence comes from Protopterus annectens, assembly GCF_019279795.1. Lineage (NCBI taxonomy): Eukaryota > Metazoa > Chordata > Ceratodontiformes > Protopteridae > Protopterus > Protopterus annectens. The sequence continues at coordinate 1,459,169,731 of NC_056735.1, forward strand.
GACCTTCTGTTTTGATACCAGTGCATTATCCCCAATAGTACTAGAATCAGGAACCTCATATTTTTACCAACAGATAAATAAAACATGTTGGAGGGCCAGGATTATAATCAAGCACCTCTCAAACCTCTGGAATAAACTTCTAGTGCATGTTAAACCATGCAACTCACTACCTTCTTTTAAACATAAACTAACATACTGCATGGGTATTGACACATTTACTTTGGAATTTACTGGTATAGCCCCCACAAAGAAAGGAAGTGTATCTTGAGAGAGGGTAGTAGCATGAAATGAATGGTTATGAGACTCATTTGCTTTGGAATACCTTGGAATGTATGAATTTATGAATGTATAGAAATTATTCAAGTTTGAGAACAAAATTAACATCCCTATGTCTAAATGCTTTGGTAGTTGAATATATATATTTATCTAAGTCAAAACTTGTTTTATAAGACTTCATTATTGCATATCCCACAGCCCAGTAAGAATGTTCCCCAGATTTATGTATTTTAATTGTGAACAGTCAGCTTTTACATCTAACATAATATTCCATTGAGTTAAGACATGAGAATGCATCTTGTGAACTTTCACTGGACCACTTCCAAACTCCTTAGCAGTCCTTGGCAGAAATGTATTCTAGAATAGTTCTAACCGTGATCTTACACAATTTAACTAATTTATCTGGGCCACACATAGTAATGCTAAAAATTTCAAACTAGTGAAAAGGCCTTAATTTTTAACCCAATGATATGCTTCTTGAATTTCAGTTTGGAAACCATGATTATCTCCATATTTTTATATTGTGCACCTTATTCTAATATTTGATTTTATAGTAAATATTGTCTGAAATTATTTTACTTGCCCAAAATCATTAACTTGCACTTACTGCTACTGAATCTTAATCCAATCCATGTTGCTCAAATTGTGACCTCATATAGACAGATAATTAAATTTTGTTTACCACCTTCATAATGAAGAACAATTCTGAGAGGCCTAATTGGCATGAGGTAAAGGGGGTAACTGCTTCAGGTGCAAGCTGTTGAGTACGGGATCTGCAATTGTCTATTGGGTGTGATTGCAATGCAGACATTCAGTTTAGAAGCTGAGGATGATATCACAATTTCCCAAATGAGTGCTATCCAGTCCTGCATTCATGGTTGCAGTTAGGAGCTCACTATGTTAGTAATTGTACCATGTTCCTTGTCACAGGTGCAGGAACCTACTACAGTTTTAGAAGGAATAGCTTTTTTCAGTCCTCAACTTTGGTGGAAGCTCTTTTTTACTTCATTTTGTCAGTGACCTTATTTAGTCCTTAACTTTGGGTTGAGAGGAGCACCTCTCTGAGGAACTGCCTATGGCACCAGGTGATTTAGCTATGGCTATGACAATTCTGATATTGTATTCCACAGCATATTTGCTGATCCAGCACTTAGTATCCCTAGAAAACTGAATACAGGGCCCAATATGAACTCTACATAGCTGTTGCACTAACAGATAGCCTAGATGAATGAACTCCTTGGACCAACATGTTCTGTGTTCTATTGATTAATCAGGTGGCAAGCCAATGTATAACATAAGGATTCCTCTTATGACAATGGAGGGTATTATATGTGGAAATATAGGTTACAGTTTTGAAAGCTGTTGCTAAATCTAGATTATAGCTCCTATAGTTACCCCTATATCATTATCCATCATTTCAAAATCATAGAATGCAACTAAATTAGTTAAAGTTACTCTTTATTTTATAAATCTATGTGAAGTATACATGGCGTAGGTTCTGGAGTCCATAACAAAGACCAAAAAATACATCTTTCAAAATATATGTCTAAGAGGCATTTTCCTATCAGTGCTTATACACAGGAACAGATCCAGATTTCAATAATCCTTTGAAACCGGATTCCAAAATGGTGGTCGACTAGGGAACAGCTTATGCACAGAGCTCCTCATCTCAAATTCTTTTCTTAAGCTATACTTACTTCAAAAAGAGCTGCTTCACCTTCATATCTGTGGAACTTGCATTACTTTGGAAGTGGGAAAAACGCATGACAGATTTTCATCCTCTCTGGCTGTCTCACAGTGGTTTTTTCATCTTTCTTTTTATCTTCCCAAAGTGATTCAGGGAGGCCTACTGCTGTCTGCAATAACTCCGGCTCCTCATGGCTAGGCAGATTAAAACAACAAATGACTCTATTACAATGGATACTCAAACAATCAAAGCTAAAGCATCAGCAATTTTCTCTCCCGAAAAGGAGGCTCTTTCAAAAAGGCAGAGAACAAATAAACAAAATACTGAATCCTCCAAAAGTGACACTAGTAACAAAGAAGATCCCGGCTTTCACATGGAAGAACTTAAACAGGCCCTTCAGCCCATACACACAGCTATACAAAGTTTCTCGGAACAACTCTCAACCATAGGAAAATCTATTAATCAAATTGTGGACAGAGTTGACACACTTGAACAAAAAGCACAATCTAATGAGTTCCAAATACAGTCTATATCAGAAGAACTACGTGCCAAAACAGCCTCCTTGTCAGATCTACAGTCAAAACTTACAGATCTTGAAGCTAGGAGCAGACGCAATAATATTTTAATAAGAGGTCTCCCTGAAAGCTATGACAGCCAAGGCCTGCTTACTATAACAAAACAAATATTTGAATCACTTTTACATTCAGAAGATGGCAGTAACACTATTATAATTGAGAGAGCACACCGTGCATTGCATAAAAGACAAGATGCTACAGCCCCTCGCCAAGTTTACACAAGATTACTTAACTTTCAAACCACTCAACAGATCCTCTATGCAGCAAAAAAAAATAAAAACTTTATGTGGAATAAGCATAAAATAAACTTCACACAAGATTTACCTGTCTCCATTAAAGAAAGCAGACAGAAATTAGCCCCGTTCTGCTCTGACCTCATCAAGAGAAACATTAGGTTTCAAATGCGTTTTCCAAGCACACTGATTTTCTACCAAAACGATACTAAATACTCCATATCATCCCTAATTGAAGCAAGAGAGACATTTCAAAAAGTATTTAGCAGGATTCCTGAACAAACATAAACTCACATAACTCAAGCACGATCGTTTCTACAGTTGTACTCCTCTCAACTTTAATCTACTCACCGGAGGCTTCAGCTATTCAGCCGCTTGCTTTCCAGCGCTTTAAAAAGTTTTTTAGCAAGTCCAGGACTGTTTAAATTACTTAAAACAGTCTTATCTCCGTTTAGAGATAGATCCACGTGTCAACAAGGAACGTTACTTCGTTGTGAGGTTCCCAGCGGGATATCCTTTGCTGTGACTCTACAATATGCGCGCCAGTGAACTTATTCCCCCATCGATCGCGCTTGCAGCGCTTTATGTAGAAAAAAAAGAAAATAAAGACTCTGCATACTGTTTTTTTTTTTTTTTTTATATTCCATTCATTTTGCTTTGGTTAGCGATCAGCTCTGGCTGTTAGGGCTACTGAAGTTTTAATCAGGCAGAGTCCCTTGCCCCAGTATGTACAAAACTGTGCAGTTTAAAGACATAAGCACACACTATAATAAACACCAAACTGCTTAATGTTCACATACTGGAAGTCAGAAACTGACTTTTTGTACGTAGTGCAGCTGGTCAGTGCATTTTAACCAACTAAATGATATTTTCAGTATATTAATACTTAGTTTTTCTTCGTTTTCTCTGTAATAACATGTGTTTGGTTACATACTACAAAGGACACTGGGGTGGGAGATTTTTGCATACATTCCTTTAGTGTCTTACTGTATTACTGTAATAGTTTTACTGTAACAGTTATAGCTATTAGTTTTTATAAACATCTATAAACATTAACACATAATTGGGTATTAAAGTAGGACATGTTTAAAATACTTATGGGTACATTTAGATTACATAGTTTGATAGTAGATTGCTATAAATAATTTATAGCTTCATTCTAATAGGTTAGGGGTAGTTACAATTGGATTTCTAAAATCATTTAAATATTAACCTGAAGTGTAAAAATTTAGCAAAAGGTTAATATAGTTGAAGGGTGGGTTACACATATATAACTAGTCTCTTAGGTTATAAATAGTTCTGTTAGTATTGGATTATGTTCAGTGTAAACTTATCTTCATTCAACATGCTTTATAAGTATCTATAATATGCAGCTCATTAACTAAACAGTCACAACCTCTCTTAATTGGGTTTCACCTCTAGTAACACATTATACTGTTAGATAATTTTATCAAAATTTTAATGATATACCAATCTGACTGTATTACAGTTGTGATTACATTCTCACAAGAAATGCTAATTCTAGTAACAAATATGTTATGTACGGTATTCTTAGAGCTTCTTTGTTGTATACACTGTGTTTTAACTATTCAGGCTTACAAATTTATATTTATATACCTTAGGTCAAGCTTACTGTACATGAAAATTGGTGTACTCTTTACAAGCGGAGGCTCTATGTGCACCGAAGTGAGATCTGGTCTGATAATCTTTTGGATGAGATTTTCTTTGTATATATGTATAGAATTGTTAATGTTGTTTTTGGCTTGTCTATATGCTTCTTCACTTAAGGGGTTCGGGTGGGTAGGCACCGGGTTATTTCAGAAGAAGTATTATGCTGCATCTTCCATTACATTTAACTGTTTTGCTTTTAAAGAGCAGAATTGGTTCTCCATATTCCGTCTTTTATTTAACAAAACTAGGGTAGACTATTCCCAACACAAAAGTAATGTACCCACACATTATCTTAATTACACTAATTATATCATGTGCCTATACCTCGTTTGGTTCTAACGCCCATGAGCTGGTCCATTGATTCTTGGAATATAAATGGCTTACAAAATACTGCAAAAAGAAAATTACTATTACACCTTGTTTTTAAATCTCATGCTAGCGTTTGTTTTCTACAGGAAACACACCTATCTAATTCTGAGTGGGAAAAAGTAAAAAATAGAAAATGGATTAGGTCTATAATAAGCGCAGGTGACAGCACAAATTCGAAAGGTGTGGCCATCATAATTAAGAAACAATTCCAGGAAATTATTAATGAATATAAATCTGACACAAACGGCAGATGGTGTTACTTTACATCTACCCTACCTAACTCCGACAAACCAGTTATGTTTTTAAATCTGTATGGTCCTTGCTCACAACAACAGACTTTTATTTTAGAAATTTATAATATACTGAACTCATTTCCAAATCACTTATTCATTGTAGGTGGGGACTGGAATGCGGTTATAGACCCCAGTCTAGATCGCACAAGCAAATCATCCTCTTACAATTTTCAAGCTTCCATAGCGTTAGAGGAGCTTATATCTGATTTTAATCTTATAGACACGATTACATTCAGTAATATCTCGACTAAGGAAAATCTTTATACCTTTTATTCCAATTGTCACAAATCATGGTCACGTCTTGACTTTTTCTTAATCTCAGACCCCTTATCCAAATTTAAAAATACTTTCAATATTGAGCCCAGATGCTTCTCTGATCATGCTAAAATCTCTCTCATAATTAGGTTCACTCCACCTGATTTTACTTTTGCCAACTGGTCACTTAACAATAATTTACTAAATAATAAAGATATAATAAAAAAAATTAACAACATGTTAATAGATCTTGATTTGAATATCACAGAGTCCCAAATCCCCAGACATACATTGGGCATGCAAGGCTGAAATGAGGGGTTTTCTCATTAGCCAAGCTTCCTTTCTTAAAAAGCTAAACATGAAAAAGGAAAATACTTTATCCTTGAAACTTTCCTCTCTGGAAAAAAGTCAGAGACTATCCCCTGACCCACAAACTATAGAACTGATCAATGCGACGCGCAAAGATTTATATGAACTTTATTCACAGAATTATTCCTTTCAGGAACAGAAATTCATTGCAACATATTCTGAATGGGCACAAATGCCCTCAAGAACCTTAGCAAGAATACTAAAAAATAATAATAGTGCTCCTAGAATTTCCACCCTTCAATACCAAGGGAAAAGATACAAATCAGATTCTGAAATAATACACCTGTTCTTTGAACTCTTTTCAGAAATCTATAGCGGACATAAAAGTGATAATCTAAAACCTCGGATGGAGTCTTTTCTTAATTCAATTAAGTTCCCTCTCTTAATACTAACCAAATCTCCCTTTTATCTGCCCGTTCGACATTCAAGAAGTCCAGGCCATCATAAAAATTTAAAATTAGGCAAAGCCGGGCCCTGACGGCTTTACTACTAACTTCTTCAAAGTTTTCTACACAAATACCTCCTCCATACTATTGAAAGTCTTTAACTATATTATTAAAGAAGGTATTACTGATATACATTGGAATAACTCGAAAACTATTTTAATATTAAAAAATAAACAAGACAAAGCAGATCCTCACAACTACAGACCAATCTCGTTAATAAATGTTGACATTAAGATATTCGCTGCCATATTAGCATGTAGATTAAAAAAAGTTCTCCCGTCTTTAATCTCCCCTGATCAAGCTGGTTTTATGAGCAATAGACACACGTGGGACAATACGTTAACCCTTGATTCCCTTATACAATTTACCAAAAAAGGAAGAAATCCAATATACGCCCTAACTTTAGACGCCTCCAAGGCTTTCGACAGAGTTAACTGGGATTTTCTGTTTGCCACATTGTCCCATTTCGGTGTGCCTAATTCCTTTTCGGATATGATTAGAACACTTTATACAAACTCCCAAACTTACCTTTACATTAACAAACAGAGATCTGAGCCAATTCTGATCACTAATGGAACAAGGCAAGGGTGCCCACTCTCTCCCTTTCTTTTTAACATTTTTATTGAGCCTTTCTTTCTTTATATTACTCAGAATACTTATCACAATATACCTAAAATACTAAACACACAGATTGCATTATCAGCGTTTGCTGACGATCTCAATTTATATTTCCAGTCACCCAATACAGACTTACCCAAAATTCTCGATGCCATAAAGAAATTCTCTTTCGCATCAGATTATCAAATAAACAATAAAAAATCTCATATATTTCCAATAAACCCTAACTCCCATAAATCCTTTTACTTCCCTGAATCCTCCTTCCGAATAACATATAGCCTTAAATATTTAGGTATCCATTTTGAACATAATCAAGCCTCTATACTTCAAAATAATTTATTAAAAACATGGTCTAACATACAACAAGATCTACAAAGATGGAAACATATGAATTTAGCTTTCCTGTCCAAAGCAGCTATTGTGAAAATGAATATCTTACCTAGACTTCTATTTCAACTCAATGCTTTGGATGTATTAGTCTATAATAATTTTTTCTCCAAAATCAACAAAGAAATAGCTGGTTTCATTTGGTTCCCTAAATCAGTGAGGATTGCTTACCCTAAACTAACCTACCCTAAGGAAAAAGGGGGGCTAAGTCTACCAAACTTCCAATTATACTATAAAATTATTTGCTCAATTAGAGTTTGGTCTATCTCAAATTTCAACATCAAAACACAAACGCATTATCCAGCCTGGGTTAGAATTTGGTATCAACATGTTATATCCAACAAAATTAACCCTCAGGCTATTCCCTTTCTTTCTATTACTTCTTTGAACAACTGTAATCTAGCTCAATCTTTGAAACATAAAATCAGGCTTTTCCAAAATCTTATTAAAGATATTAATCTGGTAAATTCTCTATCCCTTCTACAACCATTGCATCAGAACCCAAATCTTAAAATTAACAATGTAATGATTGACCTTACTAAATTCCCTCTCATCAAAGATCTCAATGTATGGGATATTCTCAAACATAGGTCTAAAACTCTACCCGAGTTACGGTTAATCTTGGGTACTAATAAAAAATACACAGTTATTCTTAGACAACTAAGAGAAATTATTCTGGCACAACATTTTAACTTATCTCCCAATACTCAGGAATTAAACAAACTAGTTGAAGTTATTTCAGCAATTTCAAGCATTAAAAAAACAATATCATCCTCTTACAAGCTATTGACTAACATGATCTACGATTCAAACTGTCTTTTCTCCAACTACTGGAATACCATCGGACCTTCCATTACAGAGGATCAAAAATTATCAGCTATAAAATCTACTCTAGAGCTCTCTCTTTTCAAAAAACTCCTATATACACAAATGATGCTCAACAACAATGCTTATTATACTCCTGTAACTCTTAATAAATTTAATGCCAACACTTCTCCCTCTTGCACCTGTTGTTCATGTCCGATCGCGGACTTGCTTCACATTATGTGGTATTGCAAGCATTCTTACAAACTCTGGTGCTCTCTGAAAGTCCGCCTGGAAAAAATGGGTTATTACACCTCCACACTCTCGTGGGAAACTGCTATTCTTCACATTCCTACATCCAAAGTATCAAAAATGCAACTTCACATCCTAATTATCCTTTGTTCACTTATTAAACTATACATCACTAGCAATTAGTTAGATCGCACCAAACTTAGTTGGGGAAAATTCAAAGAAATGGCTCATAAACATATTTCTGCACATAAATTCATTATAAAAGGTCCAAAAAAAAGAGCCTATTTTAGTAAACTATGGAAGAAACTTTTAGATTTAGTTCTTAGTGAATAATTTCTCAGGAGTACATCCAAAGCATCATTTACCCTTGTCCTTGTTAACTTATGGAGATCCAATGATAATTATGGTAGTGGAAGTGCAGCACATTATGTTGTAAATACTGTTTATAACAGTTTGTTTGGTTTTATTAATGACAATGCTTTCCTTATGTTTTACACTCTTTCTCACTTATATCTATGTTTAAACTGTTTGATTATGTATTATATTCTGTAATTATTCAACGCCTCATTTTAATGTTCATTACTACAATGTTTTTTTTTTTCATTCTTGCTGTATGCATTGTTTCATTTTATTGAAAATAAAAGAATTATTGGAAAAAAAAAAAATAATCCTTTGAAACCATGAAACAATATAGGAAGTAAATTTTACGTCAGATTTTTTCAACACAGCTTCAGGGATGCCAAGTGATCCCACTGAACAGTTTGATTTGACTTTTGAAAATTACTTTCTGCTAGTCACCAGTATAATAATATCTAGACAACAATTGTTCTTAAGTCAGCGTCACACTGAACAGTGCTACCCTATGCACTATTTGATCTGCTAACACCTGTGAAATGCATATTCAGAGCCTCTTCAGTTTCATTTGGTTTATCTGTTAAGGTACTCCCTCCTGTTAGTGGCCATGCAGTATAACAACTCGGGAAATAGCAGTTTTGTATATTTGTAATAGAGCTTTTTGTTGTTGGTATTATAAACAAGTCATCTCACATGTTTTATGTTCTCTTGTTTGAAAAGGATGTGAAAACGCTAAGGTCCTTTTTTAACTGTGTTTCATTTCTGCTGGTAGGATACTTATCATATATTTGAAAGACCCATTTTTTTATTTTTTTTTCTTGTACTTCATCCTGTTACTCTACAAATATGGCAATTTAGATCTTTTTTCACCTTGCTGTAAAGGTTGATGAGGGTTGTATTGACTGAAACAACGTATCTGTATTATTCAATAAACAAAAGCATTATCATGTATAGCACATTTTTCGCATTTTATCTTATCTAACTATTCTCCAGTTCAGGAAGAATCTCCTTTACAGTAGCTTTATATTTTGATTGTTCTCTGCACCTTACAAGCACTCTTAGGGCAGTATTCATGGTCCTGTCTCCGCGAAGAGCAGCGTTACATGGCTATGCAAATCTTGGATTTTCAGCATGAATACCTACATGCAAAGGAGCTATTGTAAACATGCCAACCATCGCAAAAGCATAACATGCTTAACACATAAGTGATAGGGGGTAACTACTACTCTGTTAAGGGGCTTTATACATATGCTTATGAGTACAATTCATAGACATGACTCTATAATGAGCTAATTTGCATAGTAAGCATGTAAATAGCCATGAACTTATGTCAGTAAGTGACAGTTTTCCAGGAGAATGCAGAAATGCAAGGGGAGATTGGTTGGTGCTTGTGCATACCTGGACATTTTATTGAAGGAGTCGCTTGGGTGAATGTTTCGTTTTGGTGCTTGTGCATACCTGGACATACTACTGAAAGGGTCACTTGGGGAAATAATTTGTGTCACATGGAGGTGCTTGTACATGCATGGTCAGACTGCTGCAGTGATCTCTTGGCAAAATAATTTATTGTGTCATTTTAGTGCTTGTGCATACCTAAGACAAACTAATGAAGGGGTTGTTGCGGGAAATAATTCATTTATGTGTCAGGGAAGTGGTTGTGCATACTTGCATAAACTACTGAATGTATGACTGGAGGCAAGTTCACAGAATGCAACTCCAATATCAAAGTTGAAGCATTGCTTTTAACAATAGATGTGTGTACATCAGGGTTGTTTGACTATGCAAAACTGCCTCATTAGCAACAACATTTCTCATTTGCATCTCATTATTTCTAAGGTCTTATGCATTAGTGTAAATGGCCTCTATGATTCGCACCTTTGTTACTCTCATTTGTAAGCATCAGCTATACCCCTATCACATTTCGGCAAGTGACTATGAATACCAACCTTAATTTAGAACATAAGTATATTATGGTCCAAAGTTCTCAATGGAGTCATTCCAGACACCTCAGATGCCAAAGTATGCAAATTAGTTGTGATCAAGTCCAACATGTTATTATTACAGGTCAGTTCAATTAGTAATGATTGAAGTTCTTTTATAGACAACATATTCAGGAAATTATCTTTATACCAAGTCAAAGAAGAATAATTCAATTAATCGGTTTTACAGTAGTTAAAATCTCCATTAAAAATGCTGGTCTGTTCTACAAAACATTGCTCAATTTACCTGTTATCATGCATGGATTGGATGCAATAACATAGAATTAGAGATAACATTCCACAACCTTTCATGTTATATATTTGTACTGCATTCATTTCTAAACCAATATCCTTCCTTATTAGAAAGATTATTTATTAACTAATGTACTAGTGGCAGGGCTAGCCACCTGGTAGTGTAAACTTTGGCTCTAGATGATTGCCACTGTTGAAGTGACACTCTGACTTCATGTGCAAAAATGGGAAAAGGAGTTGTGGATGGATGAATGGATTATAATACCACCACCCTGTTGTTCTTGTTTTAGACTCTCACATTTTACCTAGCCTTGGACCACCAGGTCTTTAGCAGGATTAAGTCCTCTACATTTAGATGTTGATGTACTGCATTTGTCTAGAGTTCTGAAAAATATATATTTCTTCTGTTAGTTTAGTACTAGTAAAACCTGTTACATATTAGCTGAAATGTGAACCATCTCTGGAAAAAGCATTTGTTAATACTTGCTAAAATATCCAATTTACATGATAGAGTAACTGTACATAGCTGCCTCAACCATGCATTCATTTTAAAGCCTTCATATACGTATAGACATTCTATTGTAAATATGGCATGAAATCACTCATGACTACTTCAGTTTTCTTTGTTTCTAAATGCTCCAAGATATACAAACTGCATTTTTATGTGGTTCAGTGCAATGCATCTTTAATCATGTGTACCCGCATTCAACATTAAGTATTAATATTTTAACTTTTCTCCTAAAACAGGGATAACAAACTAGGGATGTTGATCAACTTTAAAGAAGGTAAGGAAGATATATTACCCTTATTCTTATCTGCACCTTTTAACATTCTTTTGTGCTTGCATCATAATAGAATCTCCTAATCTAAGTATTTCCTCAGCCTGAGTTCTGTTTTCTGGAGCTTATGCAGCTTCAGTCATATCTGTCATTTGAATAGCTTCTGCTTCCTCTGTTCTGTTTACCAGTACAGACAAACAATCTTCAGTTAACAGAGAAATCACACAATACCGGATGTTCCACTTTTTTGTATCATGACTCAGCATCACTTTGTTGTTGTAACAGATTAACTGGTGATCTTAAAACACTTATGAAACTTTGATGCACTTGTTAACAATTCCTTGTTATCAGTACTTGATAAAGTAGTAATCCCTGTGACTTTACTCTCCTAATCCTTCTTTTTAGGTATAATCACCCTTGATTTATCATCAGCTGCTCCCTCTGTAATTTGATTGTTTGAAGAATTATTGCAAAGTATTAAAATTTCTGGATATAGAATCGGAGGTAGGTTGTCGTTAACAGCAACTAAGCTATTGCAATTCATATCTTCAGGAATGCTTTTTAAATTTCCATCATCAGCTTGCAACTCAAATGAACTAATACTGATAAGTGAATCACTTTCACTTTGTACTTTACTACATACTTGGTGCACTTTTTTAGTTCTCTTGGTTTTACGTGCACTTTTAGATGCCATTTTCCTTGTCCCGTTTATCAATGTTTTCGTCAACGGGGAATAATTTAGAAACAGGCTAGTCGACAATTTCCTTACTTTTCCTGCTCTTTGAATGCTTACATAATAGCAGTCAAAGTTATTATTCGTGCAGATTACAAAGAAATCATTGTATTAAAGTTGCCATGTAAATGTACCTGTAGTAGGTATTTATCCTCCAGAGATCATTGTAAGTGCTGCAACATGTAGTACACTTGTTTGTGGTGCAGAAAGCTGAGTTAGATGGGTTGTTGACACTGCAATGCACCACAAGGGGGTGCTGCACTCCACACTACATCATCCTTCAGATGAAACCTTAAACCCGTCTGGTTGAGTTGGTGGTAGCTCAGGTGGATGTAAAAGATCCCACAGCACCTCTTGAAAAGAGTAAGGGTTCTTTATCTTACATAAAAGAAAAGTCACATCAAATGCTTCTAGTTACATATAGGTTCATAGGTTCATAGGTTCATAGGTTCATACTAGGCTATCTGCCCTAGGGCATTTATAAGCCTAGCCAGAGTGTGTTTGGCTTTCGCCACCCATTTTAAATTAATTTTGCTATGCCTTTTTTTGAGGTTAGTATACTGTGCCTCTGTCTAACAGTGACACAGAAGTGATAGCCGGGGTAAACCTACGATCTCCCATCCACTCATCAAGATTCCTCTTGAAGAGAGTCAATGTGGGACTCTGCCTAACCTGGACTGGGATTTTATTCCAGAGTGAAGGGAGCCTCTGGGTTATGAATCTGTCCCTCCAGCATGTCCTATTTATTTCAGTGCTGAGGTTCAAGTCTCTCGGTAGCGTAGCTCGATGGGATTTGGATTTTCTGAGGTGCAGCATGTCCATTAATTCTGGGTTGAACATGGCTTTATATGTCAGGCACAGATCGCCTCTGAGCAGGCGGTATGCCACTGAGTAGAGCTGGAGTTTCTTTAACCGGGCAGCATATGGCATCTGTTTGAGCCCTTTGATCCTCTTGGTGAGGTACTTTTGGAGTCTTTCCAGTTGCTGCAGGTGTCTGGTAAGGTACATCCCAAAAGGGGCATTGTACTCAATTATGGGCCTGATGAGGGATGAGTAAAGAGGTGCGATGACCTCTCCTGATCTAGATGTGAATCCCTTCATGATTAGGTGGGCTATATAAAATGTTTTTCTAACCACTTTGGCCACGTGGTTGTCAAATGAGAGATTGCTATCAACTTGGGTCCCCAGGTCCCTAATGACTTCTTCTGTACTTAATGGATTACCACCTATGTGGTAATTTGTGGGCACTTTGTTTTTGCCAAAGGGGATGACTATACACTTTTTGGCGTTTAGCTTGAGGCCATGGCTCTAGCACCAGTTGTCTGTTTCTATGAGGCCCTTTTGGAGGATGCTTGTGTCGGCTGGAGAGTTGATTATGGTGCCCAGTTTGCAGTCATCTGCGAACTTGGTCAGCCACAGTCCTTCCGTGTTGGCCTGTACCGCTGAGAAATATATACCGAACAAGAGAGGTCCCAGGACTGAGCCTTGTGGGACGCCACTTGTAACTGGTTTGGAGTCTGACATGGCTCCAGCAATTCTAACCATGTGGGTTCTGTCCTTGAGCCAGTTTGCAACCCATCTAGTGACATAGGGGTTTATATTTAAGCTGGTGAGCTTATCTATAATGCCCGAGTGGGGTATTGTATCAAAGGCTTTTGCGAGGTCCAGGTAGGCTGTGTGGACCACCTTCCCCTCGTCAATGGCCTTGGTGACTGTTTCAAAGAAATCAACCAGGTTTAAGAGGCAGGATCTGCCCTTAACAAAGCCAAACTGGGTAGGATCCAGTGTCTGTAGGTCCCCAATATCTTTATTTATGAGGTCCATGATGATCCTTTCCATAGCTTTGCAGACCAAGCTAGTCAGGCTTATGGGGCGATAGTTTCCAGGATCCGTTGAGGCACCACCTTTGTGGAGAGGGACCACTGTTGCTGTCGCCACTCTTTGGGTACATATCCTGTAGTAAGGCTAAGATTGAACAGTAGTTTTATGTTTGGGTTTAACTCTTCTTGGAGTTCATGTAGGGCGCAGCCGGGACACCATCTGGTCCCATTGATGCTGTGTTTTTGCTTTGGAGAGGCGGCTCTTACCTGAGCATCTGAGATGTCAGGGGCAGCACTCTGCTGGGATAGATATTTGCCCTTTTGGTGGGGGGAGGGAGAAGTTTGCACTGAACCTGTCAGCTAGGATGTTGGCAATGTCTGTGGGCTCGGTGTATTTTTTGTCATTTTGGACTAATTCTAAGCATATCTGGGAATTCCCACCCAGGTTCCTAACATAACTAAAGAAAGCCTTGTGATTATCCTTAGTGTCCTGTGCAATTTTTCTCTCGAAGCTGGCCTTAGACGATTTTATGAGTGCCTGTAGTTTTTTGCTAATACTGATCAGAGATGCCTTCCCTTTTTGGGATTTTGCTCTATCATGTAGTAGCTTCCTCCTTCTATTGTATAGTTTGTTTATGGCTGGGGTCCACCAGACAGGACGTCTGCCTTTGGAGGATTGTGTCTTGGTTTTATTTGGGATTGCATGATCCATGCATTCCTGAAGGTGTTCATAGAATGCATTTATAAAGGATTCTGTGGTCTGGGTCGTATTTTCCACAGGCCCGGGGGCTTTGAAGGATTTCGCCTCGGTTTTGAGGCATGTGAAATTTGCTTTAGAGAAGTTTTTCACTGTGGTTTTCTGGGCAGGGGGTGGGGTCGGGATGTGAATATCCAGTGAGATTAGTTTATGGTCTGATCTTGCCAGTGAGGGATACACTTCTGGTCTGGAGCATAGTGTCCCCATGTTGGTGATGATCAGGTCCAGTATGTTTTCCCCTCTTGTGGGAGTGGTAACAAGTTGTTCCATAGCATTTGAGTTTATAAATTCTAGGAACCTTTGGGCTAGGGTGTTGGAGCTAGAGTAATGCTCCCAGTCTATGTTTGGGTAGTTGAAGTCGCCCAATATAATGGTGTTTGGAGAGACCTTCATATCTTCCAGTATTTTCAGGAAGGCCAAGTGGGGTTCCTGTGTTTGGGAGGGTGGTCTGTAGCAGGCTATAAACTGGAAGGCAGTTTTACCCACAGTTAGTTGCACATGGATAGTCTCTGATGCTTTGTGCTGTGCCACCAACCTGGAAGTGTGGGTATCTTTGACGAATATTGATACTCCCCCTCCTTTTGTGGTTTGGTCCAAGTTTTGGGGCCGAAAATCATGGTATGAGGTATAACCTGGTAGTGCTGGGGTGCTCTCGGGAGCCTTGAACCAGGTTTCTGTTACTGCACAGATATCGATGTTCTCCATGCTAAGGAGAGTTTCGAGTGTGTGCATCTTGAGGTTTAGACTTCTGGCGTTGAGTAGCATTACTCTTAGTTTCTTATCCCTTGTGATACCTATGGAGGTGGGTTTGTCTTTTGAGCCTTGCCTAAAAAAGGCACTATGGGGGTAGCAAGAGCCTTTGCCAATATCCGAAAGCCCAGGGGTGACAGGTGCAAGCCGTCCCTAGCGAAGCATCGTGGCTTGTCGAGCATGTCATCCCAGGCTGACAGGCATTGGATCCCCTTTGAATGACACCAACACTTAAGCCAATTGTTGAAATTGATCATCTTGTCTTCATATTGTGGCATCATTCATACATCAAAGAACATATTTACATATTTACATTTTACACCTTATTAAATATTAGCATATTTAAACATTAATAAGTAAATATGTCATGTTTTTAGTCACCCCCCCATTCTTTTATCCAAAACCATTTTATTTTCCTCAAAATATTCATCAGTCTCTATTGTTTTATTAAATAAAAGTTCGTCTCTTCTTGCATTCCAAATTTACCAAATAATCCAAAAAAAATTTTAAATTACATTTTTGTCTTTTTTATTATCATAAGAATCACAAAGAATCATAAACATATTAATGTATTTAACTTTGTTAACATTTTCCATAAGTTTTCTTTAAGTTTAGGCAGCCATATCAGCCTGGTGCCATTGTGTGGCTGTCAGCACCTTGGATAGTACTCAGGGAACAAAATACACCTGACATTGAGATGTTTTTGTGGTGTAAGCTATAAGTACAGTGAGCTTATAGATGACGCATACATGATTCGGGGTACGAATCCACTGATGTGGTACTATTACTGAGGATTTTGAATATATATATATATTTAATCACATTTTGTGATACCATTGTGTTGCTGTTTAAAAATCGATTGTTGTCACTGTTGCTAACATTTGATCATTAATCTGTCCACTTAAACATAATATGTCATTAACTACAATTCTGATAAAGTGTTCCACAAAGTACATGGACTTCTTGCTCCGTTCATTGTTACATGTACCCATGCATTTAATTTCATTCACTATCTCTCTAACATATATTACTCTTCTGATGTCTTTTCTATTTGATCTCTGCTTGGCAGTGTGAAAAAACAAGGTTCACTACGTAAGGGGAAAAAGTGTAAAAATTAGTTTAGGTTGCCCTAGATAGGTCAAACACACCTGGCAGGTTTGCACAGCTAGCAGCACTTTTGTAAAATAATCATTCAAGAAAATATACCTGTCAGGTAGCTTTCTCTGTGATGCAAGGTGTAACTGTGGTGAATTAAAAGAAGTAAGGTGCACGAAGAATTGTTAGAATCCTGTGTACAGAACACTTTGCCATATATCACAATATTTACTTTTCAATTCTTTTTTCATTTTAAAGTGCATTTGTTCTCTACCTGGCAGCATGCAAACAGGGTTCCCTACCTATGGAAAAAAGTGAGAAATTTAGTTTAGGCTGCATTAGGTAGTTCAAACATGCCTGGGTTTTTTGCGTGGCCCCACGCAATAGGGAGCATATTTACTTCAGTAAATGCACCTGATGGATGTCAAATTCTGTGGTACAAGGTGTAACTGAAGTGCATCGAAATACATAAGGTGCATGAAGTATTGTTTGAATCCTGTGTAGAGATCACATTGCAAGTTATTTATTTATTTATTACATTTGTTTACCAGGAATTTCCAACTGACACGGGTCCTTTTACAGCAGAGGCCCGGGGAGCAAAGCTCCACAGAATAACATGGTAGATGGTAAGCAATAACAATCAAGGTATGTATACAGCAGAGGCGATCATGACATGGAGGAATACAGGAGCTAATTAGGCACAATTCAGTAGTAAGCTCTAATTACAAACATTGAGAAATAACAAGTAAAACACAGAGCTACACATTTTCTAAACAGTAACTAGATAACAATAATAACAGACTAAATCATTAACTAAATCATTAACTAAATCCTGGAAGGATTAACAAGCAGTGAGTCATCTTCAGTTCAGTTTTATAGTGATAGAGGGGATACTCTATCTAAATCTGGGAAAGGAGAAAAGGGTTGAAGGGGAGGGTTATTAATATTATCACAATATGTCTTTTTTTTATTTATCTTCATTTTAGGATTCATTTGCTGTTTGCTTGGCAGCACATAAACAAGATGTACCACTTAAGGAAAAAAGTGAAACATTTAGTTTAGGCTGCTTTAGGTAGCTCAGGCACTCCTGATAGCTTTGCTTGGATGGCAGCGCTCTGGACAGTAATCATTCAAGAAAATAGACTTGTCAGGTAACTCCCTCTGTGGTGCAAGGTATAACTGAGGTGAATCAAATAAATAAAGTATATGAAGCATTGTTCGAATCCTGTTTACAGAGCACTTTGCCATACATCACAATATTTTACTTTTCCATTTTTTCCCATTTTAAGGTACATATGTTCTTCATTTGGCAGTGCACAGACACAATTCACTACCTAAGGAATAAAGTGAAAAATTTTAGTTTAGTTTGTCTTAAGATGTTTAAACACACCTAGTAATGGCACACTATCCTCATCACTCTGGACAGTTCTGAGGGAAACATTTCAATGTGTTATAAAGCTATCTCTGTGACACAAGGTGTAAAAACAATACATTTTGATAAATAATACAGCCTATTAAAGGTTCAAATCCAGCTACAAGATACTTTTTAAAAAGGGTATAAGAAGCACATTTCTCATAAAGTTTTGAATAGGACGTAAACAGTAAAGAAAATTGATAATATTAAACCTGCTCCTTGCAAGCAAGTTATCAGTAAACCTTACATAGTGAAAATGTACTTTTTAGCTTATATGACTTGTGTTTCACATATAAACACAAACTAATATATGTATTCCTTCCTAGACATGAACAATACATATATTTCATATAAATACTTGCATATGTCTGATGGGCACAATACCTTGGTTGTAATCTTGATGACTCATCATATATCCCAGCTATGTGTTTAGGACCCTTATGTCTTATGAAGTTTCTATGTAATGTAAAATAACTTGTATTGATCATCACATTCATCTGCAGCCATTTGAACCACATTTGCTTGCAGTAATAATGACGTTTACATATGAATGCACTCCAAGACAGAATTATAAACACACACATATAGACATCTCTTAAGTGTATCACCATTCATTCAGATATATCATGTTTCCGTGGTGTAAAGATAACTATTCAGTGGAAATGGCAGTTAATACATTAAGTTAACAATTTATGCTTCTTTCATCCCAATAGGTTTGTTTTCCATCTGTTACAATTATAGTTTACCACTGGGTAAGCCCCAAACTGATGATATATTAGAATTCATCCATCTTTCACCTTCCAAAGTGCAACCCCCAAAAGCCATGCCAGTAAGCAGTCCATTGTTGAACACTGGAACATGTGATAATGGATGGAGCATCACACATG
Organism: Protopterus annectens; assembly: GCF_019279795.1. Taxonomy (NCBI): domain Eukaryota; kingdom Metazoa; phylum Chordata; order Ceratodontiformes; family Protopteridae; genus Protopterus; species Protopterus annectens. The sequence continues at coordinate 1,459,188,786 of NC_056735.1, forward strand.
GCACAGCTCAATGCCATGTTTCACACCTGCTATCCACTGTAAGCAGTGCCATGTGTCTACCAAGGGTCCATCTGCTTACAGTCATGCAAATGCAGTTGGCAAGGCTGTGCATGTTTGCGCAATACCAGTAACCTTTGAAATCTGATTTTGGCACAAGTTCAGACATAGTTTGTAAGCTTGACTTTTGCAGACCTAGCTGGCGAGGAAGATGATGCTGCTAAATTTAGAGTACAAAGGTGGGATGCTGAGGTGTCCAGGATATTTGTGGCACTCCTCATGAAGAGCTACAGCTGTAGGCTGCTGCATGGTGATTATACCAGGTCTCAGTATAAGGGTGAGGCTTGGAACAGCTTAGACAAGGCTGCCTCCAAGCAGGATCTCCAAAGCCAATGGGAGACTGAATTTAGGAGTGGGAACCCCTCCCAGTTATGTAAGTATAATGACCCATAACCTGTCGGTGATATGCCGGTAATTATCTAGCTAGCCAATGCACTTACTCATTATTTCATATATATTTGCCTTCTTTTTGTGCTGCACAGCTGCATTAGGATATTGCTGCAAACCATGAGACACAACAGGAGAGATTACCTCACCTCAGAGAGGCAAGTGGTAAGTATGAATCAAGTAAAAATTAAAGCCATAATTCATTCCCTCAAACACTAGCATCTCAAGCAGGCATACCTCATCATTTATCTCAAGCAAGCATGTCTCCCCCAATAAGAGGAACTACTTGTATTAGGCAATTAAAATATCAGCTCTACTGTGTGTGGGTTCAGTACCCAGAAACAACAGTTTTTATTTTTTAATTGGCAATTATTTATAAGATCTTAACAACAGTCTCTCGGGAAGAATTACATTATTATAATTGCAATTATTAATTTAAATGCATAATTCCACTCTGTCCTAGTAAAATAAAGGCAGATGTTTCTTATATAAGAGCAATGATATTTGTTTATTTAATAACACATAAATACCTTTCCATGATATATGGATGTTGCAAAGGTGTGCAGTAGTAAATTATCATAGTTGCCGATGTATTGCCAAAAACGTTTGCTTAAAGTATACAGTATTTTTACGTGATATGTATCTAATTATCTCTTATTTTATGTCTCCCCCACTCTTGTCTCTTTTGGGTGGTTTAATTTATTAGCTCTCTGCTGTTTTTATAACTTGCTGCTTAAAATTAATTATTGACATCACAGAGAGATATGTGTACCACTGGGGCTCAGATTGTAATACCTGCACATATCACAGCATAGACACCCAGCACTTTAGGGTTACAACCTGTCAGTGCTCCCTCCACAACCCCTGCCCCTCCTGCTCCAAGTACATCAGGTAGCTCTGCCTCAGCTGCTGGTGGACCAGTGTCAGTAGAGGTAGAGATTGCATCACCTGGCAGGATCTGACAGGGCTAGTGGAGGATATAATGGGGAGGGGCATTGATGCAGTTATCAGCAGGGTTGAAAAGCTCCTGCATTGCATTGCATTGCAAAGATGATGCCACATCCAGGGCTGACACAGGGAGCTGCTGCAGGAGACAGTGATGACAGTTCTGAGGGTGAGGACTAGATTCTCACTGCTCTCATGTTGATTAGGTCCACTTGGCTGTACAATATTGCATTGTTGTCAACCATCACTGGTGTGGTAACTGCAAAGTCATGAAACTGGGTTTACTTTAATTTTGTCGTGAGTGGTGTGTACGTTGTCCTTTCATCGAAAGGACAAACACAAAAAGCTCACAACGCTGACTCACATATGTTTGAAAGGCTACAATGTGAATGGATTTAGCCCTTCAAATATATGGGACAAATGTCGAAAATGGTTTTCAGCTAAACCCTTTATGACATTTGTCCTCAGAAATGTTCCATTATTCACACTAAAGAGTCACACAAAAGCACAATTGCACATACAATTTGCAACAAAATGAAGGTAAACCTGAAATTGTGTGCTCAGTTGTACATGGATGTTGTGAAGAAGTGGATAGCCATGGTGCTCTCCCACTACCCTCCTGTAAATTCCTGTACTCTTTTCCCTGTGCGCTACCCTCTTACTTGGTTACCCCATTTTCACCACTGTCCTATCCATGTCTTTTTCACATGTTTAATCTAGTCAAAGAATAGATTCACACACAACATACACATGTGGCCAGAAATGGCCATTCATATCCTCAGCATTTGCATGGAGGTCAGCATAGCACAGCAATACTGAGTGACAGTGGACACTAAGTTCTTATTGCATAAGCTGAAGATTTCAGTCTAATCTGCAGTGGTCAGGTTGAACAAATGTTCTTAAATCCACTGCACTAAAGGAAAACAAATTAAAGCCTTACTAAAGGCAGTACTGTGAAACAGTTAATGCAATGCTTATTATGCTGCTGGATGTGTTAAACTAGGAGTTTCTATGTGGCATGTTGCGATACTTACCCTGCTGCAGCCTGACATTTTGGCATAGTGTCATGGGTTCACTTACAGCTGTATGTCAGCCTCTTGCTTCATGGCAGTGCTTATTCCTATCATATATTTTATTGCAAATGTCCATATTTCTCTACATATAACACAATACCTTACCATAACACTGGAATAGTGCAGCAAGACATCATTATCAAAAACATTACAGCCCCAACAGGGAGACTTAGTAAGCCAACGTTATCCTGGTTAGGTATTCCTGCTTATTGCACTCTCCCACCCCTTATTTGTGCCTATAGCAATGAATTGATTGTACAGAGCAGGACAGATTAATGATGATGTAATAAGTATGTCTTACAAACTGGTTCTTATCACGTAGTCAAACTTTTACAAGTTCGAACCTCATATGGTTGAGACCATAAGTTCGTATTTGTAAAAGTTCGAGTGTTTGAATGGAAATCTCCATAAGTGGAAGTTTCCATTTTGTTCAATGGGGTGCGATCTCGGAGTTGGTATATTTAAGTAGTGGGGGGTGTGGGGGGTGCAGCCCCCCCATGTGGGGATGCAGGGAAGCTTGCCCCCCTGCTTAAAACAGTTTATTTTGTTTTCCGTTGTTTTTTGTTTTATTCATAGTCAACGTTTTGTAACTTCAAACATAATGGTTTGAACATTACGTGTTTGAAGTTATAAGACTTTAACGATGTGATATAGACCCCCTACAAACATATTTGTGCTACTGCTCTCTGTATCTGTCTCTAACTCTCTCTAGTCACCAGCCTTCTTCCATAAGTTTTCAGTGTACTTCAAACGGATTATTTTAATTCTTGAATATAATTCCTTTGTGGAGTGATGAGCTAATGCTTAAATGATTTGAAAGATTTTTTTAATAATGTTATGGGTTCTATCCCACCTATTATCTAAGTGTGAAGAACTGTTTTTGGTTCAGTAATTTAGGTGTATCTGTTGTCTACATATTGTGAGCCACCATTATCCTTCTTTGTTCATAATTTAGTCACTGCTTCCATGTCATCCTGACAAGGTATATTCTCCCTTTTGTATCGTTATTCCATCTCCTCCTCTGCATTTGCACAATGTTTGGCACCTGGTAACAAATGCATCTAATACTAAATAGAATTAAAATGCTTATAGCAATATCTTTGCATTTCTTTTTAAAGTTACTCATTTCATTATTTTTTAGTTTTTCCTTTCTTCTTTTTTCTCAAATTTTCCCATAATTCCTTACATTTATACTCAAAAATACCTTTCATAAGTTTATCCCCATTTGTCAGGACTGCAATCAGCCAATACATCTGCATACATCTTTAATAATTGGCTCAATTACTGGTGTCATTCTAGGGGGATCCAATGTCTGTCTGCTTGGGATGACATGCTGGACAAGCCACGCTGCTTCGCAAGGGACGGCTTGCCCCTGTCACCACTGGGCTTCCGGATATTGACTAAGGCTCTTGCCACCCCCATAGTGCCTTTTTTAGGCAAGGCTCAAAAGACGAACCCACCTCCTTAGAAAACAAAAATGGAAAAAAATTAAGGGTAATGCTGCTCAATGCCAGAAGTTTAAATCTCAAGATGCAGGCTCTCCTTCCATTATAATTTTATGAATTCTATTTTTAAATCTTCTCTGAATTATCTTCATAAAAATTTTATAGGCAGAGTTATTCAATGTGATAGGTCTCAAATTTATTTCATTTTATTTAATTCTTTCATATATATTTAATGACTCCTAAATATATTTCTTAATATATTTCTTCCATGCTTAATCATTAATTAAAAACTTAAAGTACAGCCCTTTTGAACTTTACATCACCTTTTTTATAAAGTCCATATCAAAATCCATGTAAACCAGATGCAATATCCTCTTTTACTATTTCATTACCCACTCCAAATTGTCTAAAGTTATAGCTTTCTTAAGCTTCTCCCTTGCCTGATCTGAAAATGTACTCACTTCCTAAACTATGTCGTTCGTTTTTTAAATCTAAGCATTTGTAAAATACTTTTCAAATTTTTTCAAATACCTTCCTGTTTATATCTCACAATACCTTCATTATCTATTATTAAATACATTTTTGTCATAATCCAAGTAGCAGCAGGTGCTGGTGTAGGAAGGCCCAAATCCAAATCCTTAAAATAGTATACACCAACGAATGGGCCACAAGTAGTAAAAGACCTGTGAAAGTTTCACTAAAACCACTCTTCGTATCCAAAATATCCAAGCAAGTAAATCACCACGCTAACATTAGCAATGTGGAGCAGTAATTCTTTTAATAACAGTGAGCGCTTTCGCCATTCGGCTTCTTCAGACTGTACAACAATAAAACAATTCAAACAGCTACTTTTAAAACATTTCCCATCCTCCCATTGGTTGGGCAACATATCACATATGCAATGAAATCCAAGAGCTACTTTCACGTGTAAAATACATTCTAAACAATGTGCGCTGCTTCAATGCTTGTATATAGATGAATCCTGAACAAACATAATGTGCACTTCGCTATATATACAATAGTGTACTGAAGCAGAATTCCACATAAAACACCCACTACATAAACAAAACGTAAATGCATGTCTAAAATTCTCATTTAAAAACATTTACTTAAAACAATCCTCTTCAAAAGAACGACAACATTTTCTTCCAACAGATCGTATGGACAGCATACATACATTTCATCACGCTTAGCTGAAATGCTATGCGTGTGGGTTAAATGTACACTTACCGCTAAAAAGTATGCGAACAGTGTCTTTACATAAAGACCTAACCAGATTTCCTTCCTACTCTGCAAACCTTGCGTGCTACGTTATTCAGGGACATCACTAGACTACTCATAAAAACGTCGTCATCATGCATTCAAAGAGGGACGGCAGATAAAAGGCATTTAGTCAAATCCAATAGTGTAGTTGTTAAATCCACAGGATACACAGAGTACGCGTAAATTCAAAATGTACTTCCTCTCATGAGAAAGGCAGAAATGACTAAAAGTGGCAAAAGTTAAGGTCAAGGGAGTTTACATAAAGTGAACAGAAAGCGGACTCCACTATTCAAAGTATACTTGCAGCTTAGGCATAACATACGTGAACACGTTTTTATATTCACTACAAAAAGAAAGTCCTGGCTGCTTATTTGTCTTGACATCTAATGTACATATAGGAATGCTATATGGACAGTAAAAAATATATATACCGTAAAAAATATATGTACATATAATGAGGGGAAGGTCAAAAGTCCCAACTAATCGGGGCATGCTAATACCTAAACACATCGGGTTAAGGCGATGTCTACAAATATTCCTACTACGTATATCAATCTTAGGTAAATCCTGGATAGAACTAGGTAGGAATAGGATAGACGTCATCCAAAAACGGATATACAAAATTGAAACTACATGCAGGATACTATTAATGAACACAATCATAGGAAAGATGATTGTGAACATTATCAAATTAATAAATAATAACAAAAAAGGGGGTTTGTATATATTTTCATTCTTGTTACCACAACGTAAAAATTATAAATAGCAATAATAAACAGGGCAACCATGGTCACAATCTAAAAGAGGTAGGGGGACATGTAATCAGTAGCCAGGTAGTGACATTGACTAAAGCTTACTAAAACAATGTGTCTATTATTGTATATAAAATATTAAATATTTCCTCCACAAATAGTAAAATAAATTCACCAATGCTACCTAATGGATCATAATAAGGGGAGTTAACATCTTGGCTCTACTGCTTAGGTACATGTAATTTCCTATTCCTAAGGAATGGTCTAACTTGTACTTTATCATTCAGGCCTGGGTAGTGCTCTGCCCTCAGCCTTATGATCCATTTCATTTCATTCTCAAGGGTATAATTTATTATGTCCCCTCCTCTCTTATTCAAACCAATCTTTTGAATGACAAAAAACTTGAAGGTATGAGTAATCCCACTTTCTTCATGATGTTTCGCCAGGGCATTAGTCAATAATCCTGTCCTAATGTGGTATACATGCTCCCTAACGCGTTCTCTGAGTGACCTGTTGGTTTTACCAACGTAGAACGCTTCACATGCTTCACAGGTTGCCATATAAACAATGTCTGAACTTTCACATGAAGTCTTAGTGTAAAAATTGTATCTGCGCTTGGTAGTGGGATGTACAAAACTTACTGTCTTGTCAATGAATGTACACTGGTTACATTTACCACAAGGTCTTGTATTGATTAACTGTGTATTTTGTCTCCCTGTGTCTAAGTTATTCCTGGGTTTACACAGTATCCTCTTCAAATTTGGTTGATTCTTATATGTAATGCTTGGGTGTAGTCCCACAATATCTTTTAAATCAGGGTCTAACAACAATAAATCCCAATGTTTCTCCATGATATGTTTCAGATCTATTGAGTCTTTAGTAAAAACATGGGGTTCTATTCTTATTAAACACTGGGGTATTATTCATTACCAGAGCTGGTAAAGGTTCCGAGAAATAAGGTTTAGCCCTGGTATTTCTAAGTGTGTCTACATTCATTGCAGTACTTTCGAAAGTGTTTCCATCATAACCCCTCTGCACAAATCTTGCTTTTAACTCCTTCAATTCGTTCACATAACCTTCATTAGTAGGGTTCAACCTAGAGGCCCTCATTATCTGGCCTTTCATGACATTATCGAACACGTGCTTAGGATGCATACTTTCTCTATGTAGGATGGTGTTCCTGTGACATAATTTCCTATGTACGTTTGTATTAAGTAACCCACTACTGAGTCTGTTAATGCTCACATCCAAAAATGAGATGTGGTCTTTTGAGTAATTCAAGGTGAATTTAAGAAAGTCAGTAGAGTTGTTCATACATTCAACAATACCCAGCAGTTTCTCTCTATCACTCTTCCAGATGAAAAAAAGGTCATCAACAAATCTACGATAAAAACCAACATTCTCCTGGAATTGTTGTGTATTAAAGAGGAAGTTCTCTTCCCAACATGCCATAACAAGGTTGGCGTAGCTATTAGCACAGGACGTGCCCATAGCTACGCCATCCTTCTGTAGGAAAAATTCATCTCCAAACATAAAAACATTGTTGGATAAAACTGTTTCTAAAAGCAGAGCAATAAACTCTATTTTCACCAAAGTGAAATCAGAATGATTCTTAAGATATTCTTGTATGTACTGAACCCCTAAATCATTGGGGTTAACAGTGAAGAGACTCACAACATCAAGCGTGACTAAAATATAATGGGCATCATCCTGTAAATATTTCATATATTCATATAAGTCCAGTAGAAATTGTTTACTGTCTCTAAGGATAAAACTATTGTTGTTAACCAGTGGCCTTAGATGATATTCAATGAAAATAGAAAAGGGTTCAGTCACCCAACCCTGGCCGGCTACAATAGGTCTCATAGGGGGGTCACTGACCGATTTGTGGACTTTGGGAAGCCCTTGTATAATGGGGATAAGGGGGTTCTTCACTTTAAAATATTCATACAACTCCTTCATAATACTGTTAGATGCTAATAACTCATCAAGCATATAATAAACATGTATCACCTTTTCTTTAACTCTATCCAGATCTATCTTTTGATATGATGTTATATCTCCCAAAAGGGTACCCATCCTGTTATTATAGTCCAATGCATCCATAAGGACTATTGGTCCCCCTTTGTCAGCCGGTCTGATTATAAGTGTATTATCATTTTTCAGGTCCATGAGTGCTTGTCTATGGTTAAAACTTAAATTCTGTTTGTATGAGACGTTGCGTGTCTTCTCAAAGTGATCATATATATCATTCTCTGTTATCTTTGAGTATACATCCAACAATGGATGTAACTGGGGTATGTATACACTATTGCATTTAAATCTACTGGTATCCTGTCTCTCAGCAACATTACCAAATTCAAGTTTTAACTGAATATTTCTTACAAACATTTTAATATCAATAATAGAGTCCACAATGTTGCCCCTTCTGGTGGGAATGAAGCTAAGACCCTTATTCAGAACCTCTTTCTCATATTTGTTCAGAACTTTATTAGACAGATTCACGACTAGCGAATCGTCTTCTCCCACATTCTTTTCAGGGTAGGTCCTTGTTGTTCCCCTCCTGATCCTTTCCTCTTTTGTCTGCCTCTGCTCATAGATCTTGTTCTCCCTAAGTGCTGCTTCTGTGCTATAGGGAAAGGGGTATTAATGTTACTCTGTGTAACCTTCCTTCTAACGACTCCTTCATCCTGTCTCATTCCATTGCTCATGGCAGTGGTGCCATGTTGTAGTGGAGCAGCATGTATGTCTGCTACGACCAAGATGCTGTTCTTGTCTGCACCTGTGTTAGAGTTATTAGAGTTATCTCTGCCTTCATCTTCTTGAAATACAATTTCCGTGTATGAAACATTCCTCCTCGTATTAACATCTATACTAGATGTACCATCAACTGTTCTATGGCTTGGCTGTCTGTCTAGGTCCTTTGCAATATAGGGAGTGTTCCCCTTCCCTGTTTGTACATTAGGGTTTTGTATATTAACATTTCCTAAAGGATGTATGTTGTTGACGTTATTACTACTCCCAATAGGTCGTTCCCTGGGCCAGGTAAACACATTTGAATTCTTAAAATCCCTTAGGTCTCTCATGATTTTATTTTTCTTTTGTTCAATTAGCCTTCGTTCAAAGACCATAACATTATCTATGACTTTCTCTATCTTAGTTTCTAAGTTAACATTCACATATTTCTTTATCAATGTATCATATAAAACATTCACTTTCAACCTGAGACTTTCTTCCTCTGGCAAGTGAAACCTAATTAATAGTTTCATATAATTGTTACTAAGCTCAATATTGAGCTGTTGCCATTGGAATAACAGTTCCGGTATAGTGTCTCCTGAGGTAGGCATTTTCAAAATGCGTAAACCTCGGGGAATAATATGTTTGTCCAAGCACGCTTCGAAATACTGCCGTTGGACCTGTAACTTCTTCAATTTAATTGTCTCAGTTTCCAGTATTTGTAGGTCTTCTGTTAGATTTAAATAATTCTCACTAGTGTTCACACCATCCATTGAGCCAAAATCCGGCTCATAAGAAAGAAGCAGGTTCTCCCCGCCAGTCACACAGGCGTAAAACAGGTCCCGACCTATCACTAGGTTGGGCAGTCTTTGGTACGTATGGTAGTTCAATATTAGAATCAATGTTGTCGGCCATGCCCACAATTCAGGAGTATAAAACTATGTGAATAAATAAAGTCAAAAGTTACCCCTGAATTTGTAGGAGATACACCAGCAAAAACAATTGTGATAATCCAAGTAGCAGCAGGTGCTGGTGTAGGAAGGCCCAAATCCAATTTACTTGCTTGGATATTTTGGATACGAAGAGTGGTTTTAGTGAAACTTTCACAGGTCTTTTACTACTTGTGGCCCATTCGTTGGTGTATACTATTTTAAGGATTTGGATTTGGGCCTTCCTACACCAGCACCTGCTGCTACTTGGATTATCACAATTGTTTTTGCTGGTGTATCTCCTACAAATTCAGGGGTAACTTTTGACTTTATTTATTCACATAGTTTTATACTCCTGAATTGTGGGCATGGCCGACAACATTGATTCTAATATTGAACTACCATACGTACCACAGACTGCCCAACCTAGTGATAGGTCGGGACGGTTTTACGCCTGTGTGACTGGCGGGGAGAACCTGCTTCTTTCTTATGAGCCGGATTTTGGCTCAATGGATGGTGTGAACACTAGTGAGAATTATTTAAATCTAACAGAAGACCTACAAATACTGGAAACTGAGACAATTAAATTGAAGAAGTTACAGGTCCAACGGCAGTATTTCGAAGCGTGCTTGGACAAACATATTATTCCCCGAGGTTTACGCATTTTGAAAATGCCTACCTCAGGAGACACTATACCGGAACTGTTATTCCAATGGCAACAGCTCAATATTGAGCTTAGTAACAATTATATGAAACTATTAATTAGGTTTCACTTGCCAGAGGAAGAAAGTCTCAGGTTGAAAGTGAATGTTTTATATGATACATTGATAAAGAAATATGTGAATGTTAACTTAGAAACTAAGATAGAGAAAGTCATAGATAATGTTATGGTCTTTGAACGAAGGCTAATTGAACAAAGAAAAATAAAATCATGAGAGACCTAAGGGATTTTAAGAATTCAAATGTGTTTACCTGGCCCAGGGAACGACCTATTGGGAGTAGTAATAACGTCAACAACATACATCCTTTAGGAAATGTTAATATACAAAACCCTAATGTACAAACAGGGAAGGGGAACACTCCCTATATTGCAAAGGACCTAGACAGACAGCCAAGCCATAGAACAGTTGATGGTACATCTAGTATAGATGTTAATACGAGGAGGAATGTTTCATACACGGAAATTGTATTTCAAGAAGATGAAGGCAGAGATAACTCTAATAACTCTAACACAGGTGCAGACAAGAACAGCATCTTGGTCGTAGCAGACATACATGCTGCTCCACTACAACATGGCACCACTGCCATGAGCAATGGAATGAGACAGGATGAAGTAGTCGTTAGAAGGAAGGTTACACAGAGTAACATTAATACCCCTTTCCCTATAGCACAGAAGCAGCACTTAGGGAGAACAAGATCTATGAGCAGAGGCAGACAAAAGAGGAAAGGATCAGGAGGGGAACAACAAGGACCTACCCTGAAAAGAATGTGGGAGAAGACGATTAAGCTAGTCGTGAATCTGTCTAATAAAGTTCTGAACAAATATGAGAAAGAGGTTCTGAATAAGGGTCTTAGCTTCATTCCCACCAGAAGGGGCAACATTGCGGACTCTATTATTGATATTAAAATGTTTGTAAGAAATATTCAGTTAAAACTTGAATTTGGTAATGTTGCTGAGAGACAGGATACCAGTAGATTTAAATGCAATAGTGTATACATACCCCAGTTACATCCATTGTTGGATGTATACTCAAAGATAACAGAGAATGATATATATGATCACTTTGAGAAGACACGCAACGTCTCATACAAACAGAATTTAAGTTTTAACCATAGACAAGCACTCATGGACCTGAAAAATGATAATACACTTATAATCAGACCGGCTGACAAAGGGGGACCAATAGTCCTTATGGATGCATTGGACTATAATAACAGGATGGGTACCCTTTTGGGAGATATAACATCATATCAAAAGATAGATCTGGATAGAGTTAAAGAAAAGGTGATACATGTTTATTATATGCTTGATGAGTTATTAGCATCTAACAGTATTATGAAGGAGTTGTATGAATATTTTAAAGTGAAGAACCCCTTATCCCCATTATACAAGGGCTTCCCAAAGTCCACAAATCGGTCAGTGACCCCCCTATGAGACCTATTGTAGCCGGCCAGGGTTGGGTGACTGAACCCTTTTCTATTTTCATTGAATATCATCTAAGGCCACTGGTTAACAACAATAGTTTTATCCTTAGAGACAGTAAACAATTTCTACTGGACTTATATGAATATATGAAATATTTACAGGATGATGCCCATTATATTTTAGTCACGCTTGATGTTGTGAGTCTCTTCACTGTTATCCCCAATGATTTAGGGGTTCAGTACATACAAGAATATCTTAAGAATCATTCTGATTTCACTTTGGTGAAAATAGAGTTTATTGCTCTGCTTTTAGAAACAGTTTTATCCAACAATGTTTTTATGTTTGGAGATGAATTTTTCCTACAGAAGGATGGCGTAGCTATGGGCACGTCCTGTGCTAATAGCTACGCCAACCTTGTTATGGCATGTTGGGAAGAGAACTTCCTCTTTAATACACAACAATTCCAGGAGAATGTTGGTTTTTATCGTAGATTTGTTGATGACCTTTTTTTCATCTGGAAGAGTGATAGAGAGAAACTGCTGGGTATTGTTGAATGTATGAACAACTCTACTGACTTTCTTAAATTCACCTTGAATTACTCAAAAGACCACATCTCATTTTTGGATGTGAGCATTAACAGACTCAGTAGTGGGTTACTTAATACAAACGTACATAGGAAATTATGTCACAGGAACACCATCCTACATAGAGAAAGTATGCATCCTAAGCACGTGTTCGATAATGTCATGAAAGGCCAGATAATGAGGGCCTCTAGGTTGAACCCTACTAATGAAGGTTATGTGAACGAATTGAAGGAGTTAAAAGCAAGATTTGTGCAGAGTGGTTATGATGGAAACACTTTCGAAAGTACTGCAATGAATGTAGACACACTTAGAAATACCAGGGCTAAACCTTATTTCTCGGAACCTTTACCAGCTCTGGTAATGAATAATACCCCAGTGTTTAATAAGAATAGAACCCCCATGTTTTTTACTAAAGACTCAATAGATCTGAAACATATCATGGAGAAACATTGGGATTTATTGTTGTTAGACCCTGATTTAAAAGATATTGTGGGACTACACCCAAGCATTACATATAAGAATCAACCAAATTTGAAGAGGATACTGTGTAAACCCAGGAATAACTTAGACACAGGGAGACAAAATACACAGTTAATCAATACAAGACCTTGTGGTAAATGTAACCAGTGTACATTCATTGACAAGACAGTAAGTTTTGTACATCCCACTACCAAGCGCAGATACAATTTTTACACTAAGACTTCATGTGAAAGTTCAGACATTGTTTATATGGCAACCTGTGAAGCATGTGAAGCGTTCTACGTTGGTAAAACCAACAGGTCACTCAGAGAACGCGTTAGGGAGCATGTATACCACATTAGGACAGGATTATTGACTAATGCCCTGGCGAAACATCATGAAGAAAGTGGGATTACTCATACCTTCAAGTTTTTTGTCATTCAAAAGATTGGTTTGAATAAGAGAGGAGGGGACATAATAAATTATACCCTTGAGAATGAAATGAAATGGATCATAAGGCTGAGGGCAGAGCACTACCCAGGCCTGAATGATAAAGTACAAGTTAGACCATTCCTTAGGAATAGGAAATTACATGTACCTAAGCAGTAGAGCCAAGATGTTAACTCCCCTTATTATGATCCATTAGGTAGCATTGGTGAATTTATTTTACTATTTGTGGAGGAAATATTTAATATTTTATATACAATAATAGACACATTGTTTTAGTAAGCTTTAGTCAATGTCACTACCTGGCTACTGATTACATGTCCCCTACCTCTTTTAGATTGTGACCATGGTTGCCCTGTTTATTATTGCTATTTATAATTTTTACGTTGTGGTAACAAGAATGAAAATATATACAAACCCCCTTTTTTGTTATTATTTATTAATTTGATAATGTTCACAATCATCTTTCCTATGATTGTGTTCATTAATAGTATCCTGCATGTAGTTTCAATTTTGTATATCCGTTTTTGGATGACGTCTATCCTATTCCTACCTAGTTCTATCCAGGATTTACCTAAGATTGATATACGTAGTAGGAATATTTGTAGACATCGCCTTAACCCGATGTGTTTAGGTATTAGCATGCCCCGATTAGTTGGGACTTTTGACCTTCCCCTCATTATATGTACATATATTTTTACGGTATATATATTTTTTACGGTCCATATAGCATTCCTATATGTACATTAGATGTCAAGACAAATAAGCAGCCAGGACTTTCTTTTTGTAGTGAATATAAAAACGTGTTCACGTATGTTATGCCTAAGCTGCAAGTATACTTTGAATAGTGGAGTCCGCTTTCTGTTCACTTTATGTAAACTCCCTTGACCTTAACTTTTGCCACTTTTAGTCATTTCTGCCTTTCTCATGAGAGGAAGTACATTTTGAATTTACGCGTACTCTGTGTATCCTGTGGATTTAACAACTACACTATTGGATTTGACTAAATGCCTTTTATCTGCCGTCCCTCTTTGAATGCATGATGACGACGTTTTTATGAGTAGTCTAGTGATGTCCCTGAATAACGTAGCACGCAAGGTTTGCAGAGTAGGAAGGAAATCTGGTTAGGTCTTTATGTAAAGACACTGTTCGCATACTTTTTAGCGGTAAGTGTACATTTAACCCACACGCATAGCATTTCAGCTAAGCGTGATGAAATGTATGTATGCTGTCCATACGATCTGTTGGAAGAAAATGTTGTCGTTCTTTTGAAGAGGATTGTTTTAAGTAAATGTTTTTAAATGAGAATTTTAGACATGCATTTACGTTTTGTTTATGTAGTGGGTGTTTTATGTGGAATTCTGCTTCAGTACACTATTGTATATATAGCGAAGTGCACATTATGTTTGTTCAGGATTCATCTATATACAAGCATTGAAGCAGCGCACATTGTTTAGAATGTATTTTACACGTGAAAGTAGCTCTTGGATTTCATTGCATATGTGATATGTTGCCCAACCAATGGGAGGATGGGAAATGTTTTAAAAGTAGCTGTTTGAATTGTTTTATTGTTGTACAGTCTGAAGAAGCCGAATGGCGAAAGCGCTCACTGTTATTAAAAGAATTACTGCTCCACATTGCTAATGTTAGCGTGGTGATTTACTTGCTTGGATATTTTGGATACGAAGAGTGGTTTTAGTGAAACTTTCACAGGTCTTTTACTACTTGTGGCCCATTCGTTGGTGTATACTATTTTAAGGATTTGGATTTGGGCCTTCCTACACCAGCACCTGCTGCTACTTGGATTATCACAATTGTTTTTGCTGGTGTATCTCCTACAAATTCAGGGGTAACTTTTGACTTTATTTATTCACATTTTTGTCATAACAGAAATGGCTAAAATGCAATACTTCTTTTTTTTCTTTTGTAAAATACTTTTGCTTGTGTAACAAAGTTTCTAGTTTTTTTCTTTTCAAATTTTTTTTGTATTTGATAATATTAATTTTTTTCTAATACAATTTCCCTATACATCTTATCATACATACATTTTCTATTGTTCTACATTTTCTTTCTACTTGGACATAAGTTTTCTTATATATGTCTTTAAAATCTAATCACCACTGTGTCTAAGACTTATAAAAAGGTCTCATTGATTTATGATCATATAAAAGTTTATTTTTTCCATCAAAACAGACTCTACTACTCCCTTTTCAGTACATTTTTTATTTAAATATATATATATATATATATATATATATACATATATATATATATTTGTGTGTGTGTGTATATAATTAAAATACATAAAAAATATAATTATGATCTAAAATGGGATGCAGAGGATGAATTGGACTGGCTAGACTATTGTTGCCAGATTAGTCTGAATGCATATAATGACCCTGGAATGAATGACAAGGAGAACTACAACTTTGTCCTGAAAAGGAAGGGGTTATTTCATAAAACTTTAAATAGTGAAGTGATTTTAAGAGTTCATTTATGATTTTCCAAATATTAGCAACTTGGTCTGAAAAAGTTCCTGTGATTGAATGAAAACGCTTACCAGTTGTTTTTAAGAGGATGTTAAATAAATTATTAGCCATTTCTATTATATTTTTGTTTTTGTTTTTTTTTTACATCTTTTTAATCCTTTACCTTCTTTTATAACTGTCTAATTTTCTCAATGTGCTACCCAGATCTCTGCTTGATCTTAAAAAAAAATAACAATAGCATCTCCTATCACTTCCTTCAAAACCTCAGATAATACAAAACAAAGCAATCAATTTCTGTTTGCAGAATACCTCTGTTATATGTCCAGTGAATGTATTTCCAAATGGGTCTATGTCAGATTATCAAAGTTTCAAAACTTTGAAATTCATATGGTCGAGATCATATGATCAAAGTTTTGGAACTTCAGACATTTAAAAAAAATAAAAATAACATTTTTTTTTTAATTTATGCAGGGGCGACAAGCCTCCCTGCACCCCCCACACCCCAGTAAATTAAATGTACCAACTCCAATATCACACTATATTGAGAAAAAGGACAAATTTCTCATTCTGCAATGTATCGTGATTTCCATTCAAACCATTCAAAGTTCCAAAACTTTGATCATATGGTCCCGACAATATGAATTTTGAAGTTTTGAAACTTTGATAGTCTGATAGGGACCCTCCCAAACATGTACATTTCCCCATTTCACAAAATCCTAAAACCTTTTAACATCTTTTATCTTCTTTTTAAATCTTTTAAGACTAAAATTGAAATCACCTGTAATAATAATAGACATATTTACAACTACCTATAGCAACATTTCTTTAACCAACTTTTTCCTTTCTTTAGGATCAGTATATGCATCTAAACCAACCAGCCTATACACATCATATTTTATGCTGACATAAACTATAGTTAACCTTTGTGGTATTGTAAAATACATACATTCAAAACATTGACATAGTCTCTAAAAATAACTAAGTAAATAACCTGAGAACATCTGTCAACATTCAAATCCCAAACCACCTGGTCTCCACAAAATTTTTCTAACTGTATCCTGTCAGAAACTAAAATAAGTCTGATATCCTGTAAACAACATATATCTTCTTTTTGTCTTTTACACCAGTCTATGAGTGCCAACTTCCTAGTCCTATTAACTAAGGTATTAACAGTGACAGATATTAGTTTTACATCATGCTTTTCTTACTCAGTTTTTAACTTTTGGAAGCAATATTTTTTTAATTTCCTTTTTCTCAGTTTCAGTCTCTCTCCAACAGTACCCTTCCTATTTTCTTATAATCTTTGTTTTGCTTTTCTTCCTTTACACTGTCAGAAATGTCATCCACTTCATGTTCTGTATCTACATTTCTGTGAGCACTTTCATCTTGAGCTACATTTTCTTGAACAAGTTTCATTACATATAAAATGTTATATTGTTTTCTACTTACTCATTATTTCCACAATATCCTGATGTACATCATTTACCAATACATTTTTGCATTTACTCAACTTTACACAAACCAAAAACGCCTTATAAATTTACAGAATCTACATTCTTAAATGCATTTATTAATCATGTATCCATTCTCTCCACAGTGATCACATATGTTTTTACAATCACTAATTAAGTCTTCTTTATACGCTAAATCATCTTGATCAGCTTGTACCTTTCAGAATAAAAATCTGCATAAACTGTAGCTTGGTTAAAATATTTTATTATGTGTAGTGGAGGTAGATGCCAACAATATATGAATCAAATCTTACTGTCTCAAGTAACAGTGCTGACAAACTGAAAAAGAATTAATTATAATACCCATAGCTTCTGCACTCATTATACTGTCTGTAAATTCTGTACTCAGAATGGCAAATTTTACTGTCTCCAATAACAGTGCTGATAAACTGAAATAGACTGAATTATGAAGTTCATAGCATCTGCACTCATTATACTCAGAATTATATAATTTCTCCTGAATAATATAATTAATATTCTGGAATGCTGAATATTTGACATGACTTTTGTACTCACTCTCAACTGTCAGTATCAAACTTCTATGGACTGCATTGCAATGACTTTCTGGTTATCAATTCAAACAAACTAACTGAATGACTGTGCCTGAAGTATCTAATAATACCAAAACCCTTTAAATTTCTACTCACCTCTTTAACCTTGATTCCTAAGGCTGTTTGCACTTAGTGCACTGCACATTCTTATCAGTATTCTTGACTGAAGGTTACAGAGCCATTCTGTTCTGTTGAATCTGCATGTAAAATGTAGATGTCTGCTTTAATATGGCGGCATTTCTAGACTTATGCAAAGAGAATACTGTACTTTTGTCTAACAATCTCATTTAAATAAAACCTGATTGTATAATTCCTCCTGTAATACATGAAAGGGTTTATATTTCTGTAGTTACTTCAAAAATGAAGACACAGACCTGACCTTACATTTTCAGGCCTATGCAAGGTCTGTTTTACTAATTGTATTTGTGTAGGATTTATTCTGTAACACTTGTCTATGAAATTATTAAAATGAGATTTACTTCTGTAATTACTTTATAAATCTATTAATATAGTCTGTGAAGAATACTGTAATGATCACTAGAACTAATATAACACTTATAAAACATTTTTTCTTTATCTAGTATATAATCTTGTAATTTTAATTTCAACCAGAACATGTCATTTGAGTATTTATTGTCTATTCATTATTTGAAGCTGTTTTGGATTGAAGCATCTTAACTTTATGATTTAATTATAACTGGGCAATTCTTTAACATGTGTCATAACTGGTAAACTCTCTTTTTTACACCTGTAATATATATGTATCTTGAAGCATAATTACCATGCACTGTATTAACTTGTTTCTATAAATCTTCAGCTAGATTTATAATAGATTTATAGGTTACTAATAATCCTGTCTATTTACCTTTTTAATGTCTATGAGCTTTAATAGATGTCTCCCTTTTAAATTTGTTCTTAAATATCCTGTAAATACCAAGGTGTTGTAATAGTCTAAGTACATTTACTGAAACATATTCTTTTTGCATTTCAGATCTATGCCTTTGCATATCCTGTCAGTTTCTTTTAACTATCTGTATACTGTGCAATAATTATTATGTAATGTGTACTGTATTCTATAAATGAATTAACAAATTAAGCCTGATCTTTCATGTCTTGAGTATATTAAATAATTATTACTACTTATTCGTTAGATAACTTATCTTAATAAACCTGTTACAAATAATTCTGTCACTATACTCTTAAAACTAATGACTGAATGATGTGAAGTGTGATGTAATTGCCTATTGTAAATTGTCTAGTGATGCTGTTAGAAATAACTGAGTATGAATGTTATATTCTGAAATCGATGAATGTTATATTCTGAAATCTACTATACTGAACTCATAACTGGGTATGAATGTCATATTCTGAAACTTGACTGAAATGCACAGTGACACATTTATTCTGAACCTCTAAAATTGCTGTGTATAAATGTTATACTCTGGAAACTAAGGAATACTAAAGGAATACCTTTTCTGCCAGTATTATCTGAACACAGATAAAAGCATGAACTGAAATTTGGTAAATGTTATATTCTGGAAACTAAGCTATTAATAATGAAATACCATTTTTCTGTCAAAAACTTATACTTGCTTTAACTCTAAACTGCATAAATGCACATCTGTTGTATACACATTTTAACTCTAAAGATAAGTTTCTTTAGATAAGTGAAACACATTCACTGTATATGTATCTAATAAACAAACACTGAATGAAAACAATAATCTTTACTTCTGGTTTTGGTGGATTTGTTTTTTTATTCAACACTTGATTTGTACAGCACAGCTCTTGCCAAGTTTAGACCTTACTCTTCATTGTCCCAGTCACTGCTGATGTATTGGAAGAGCTGTCTTAATGTCCAAGGGTGTCTTGATGTGTCTTTTGTACCCCCCCCCCCCCCAATATCTGATGCAAGTCTGGGTGGCAAATGTAATGATTTTTCCTGACTGCATTGAAAAACATACATTTTGGAATACCAAACTGGAAATTATTCAAGGATCCAAAACTGACAGTGTGTCTTTTTGTAGCAATATCTGCAAAGCACAAAAAAGCAGTATCAGGTCCTTGAAATAACATTTGCAGCTTTAACAGTTATAAACTGATAGCATTGCTTGTTGTCATGACTTTATTTACATTTTTCTGCATGAAATATACTTGTGTTACAGTCTGTAATGAACTGACAATGTTCTAAAGTGAAATAGAAAGGCTATAACTTCATTATTAAATCAAATGGGAACCTCAGTGGCATTGTTTTTCCCTGTCACAAACTCAAATGAAACTAAAGTAGTAATATGACACTATGTTCATTATTCAGTATTTTTTACATTAATGCACCTTTATAAAATTAATCTTAACTATTGCATTTTCTACATTTACTCTATGATCATCAGGTCATAATTTACAAAATAATTTTTTCAGTGTGCAGGTCTCTTCCCACTGCTTTACATGTAGCTGTTCTTTTAGAGTATGTCATTTAACTCTTTCAGTACTACTGTATGCTCCAAGGACTTATCATTACTGTCTACAATTTGCTTGGATAAATAGTAAGAACTGTTAAGACATTACAAAATAAAATATCAGCAGGGAAAGACCGCAACCACCTGTAAATGACGTCCAACAAGTTTATTAACGCAAGCAAACTGCCATAAAACGTTTTCGTCAACACAAGCTTTTGACTTCATCAGATACATTAAAAAGCACAGCTTTGCTGGATTTATAGCACAATCAACCATTCAATTACTGTTATAAATAGAATCTCTTAAAGAAACATCAAAATAAAACTTCTCAAAAAGATATAGAATATAAAAAAATATTTAAATACTGTTCCCTGACCATAGGTAAGAAACATAATAAAAAGTTTGTCATCAAGTCTATATATACATATGATTCAAAAATATATTTAAAAAAAATATATATATACCAATATATAAATATATAATATTCAGAAAATGTTTCATTAGAACACAATTAAGTTGATAAATTATACCTTGCCAGTTTTTAGTTTAAGCAAAGGCACTATTGATATAAAATCATTGAGACCTGGAGCCCTATTGGCTTCTAATAAGATCTGCCAGTTTGTTTCCCTATGCTCCAACTTGGTCTCCCAAGGGCTGACCCGATTGTCTTTGGTCATTGTTTCAAGGACAAAAAATTAATATCTGGCCATGGGGCATACCGAAAGATGTCTATAAAGGGCATTTTTAACATTTTCTTTCTGTATTTCATAAAGATGTTCATAAATACGCCTTTTAAGATGTCTTTCGATTTTGCCCACATAGAATGCCAGGCATTCTAAACAAGTTGCTAAATATATGACTCTCTGACTATTGCAATTGAAAAACTGTGTAGACTTTATCACCCTATTTCTAGCTACAAGAAATATTTGATCTGTATGGGAAATATATTTATATTATGAACATGTACCACATCTAAATGTACCCCTACATCTATTACTAAAGGCATTAATATTGGGTTCATGTTCCAACAAATTTTTAATATTATTCCCTTTGTGATATACTGTCTTGATGCCCTTTCCTTGTAAATTACCAAGGTCTGTAATATCCCTAAAAATATTCCATTCATGCAAAATTATACTTCGAATAGTGCCTGAATTGGCACTGTAATCAGTGATGAAGGCCTGATTAAATTCTGTCTGAGTAGGAACAGTCCCTGAAGTTTTTTCCAATTGCCCAATACCTAAGACTGGTCAATATTTATCATATCTACCCTCTTGGACTTCCAAACAAATTTTATTAATGAATTCCACAGGGTAGCCCCTTTCCTGAAACATCCCAGTAAGTCTGGAACATTCAAAATGATAGTCCGAATCATCAGAGGTCATACAAGATGTCCTGACAAACTGACCCTTGACAATCCCTCTTTTTTGGTATCCTGGATGTGAACTATTATAGTGGATATAACTGTTGGAAAACGTAGGTTTCCTGTAGATATTAGATCTGAAACCTTCTTGCTGGACACTAAGGGACACATCTAAATATTGTACCATTCCTAAATGTACTTGATAAGTGAAATTCAGGAAATCAGTACTGGAATTTAAATATTCCATAAAGTCCACAATTGTATCATTAGAATCCATCCAAAAGATACAAATGTCATCCAAAAACCTGGAATAAAATATCCAGTTGCCCTTATATCCACTGTTCATAACAAATTTCTTTTCCCAAACTGATAAGATAATATCAGCATAAGTGGGTGCACAATTGGCACTCATAGCCACTCCTGAGGCCTGTTTATAATATTCACCTGAGAAATAGATGAAATTATTATGTAGTACTAAATCTGCCAATTCTAGAATGAGAATAATATCATTCTCATTAGCCCTAGGGCACTCCCTCAATGCTTCTTCAAGCCATATTAAACCCGTTTCATGAGGTATAATGGAAAAAAGATCAATCAAATCAATGGTAAGAAACCATAGATTGGGTACATTTAACTCAGATGTAATTTTGCTCAAGAATTTCCATGAGTCTTTGAGCAAGTATGAATCCCTAGCCCACAAGGTTTTAAACTTCCAATCCAAAAATTTTGAAAGGGGTGCTATCTTTGATCCTTGGGCAGCAACAGTAGGCCTTAAGGGTGGGTCCGTAATGTCCTTATGAATCTTGGGTACCCCAAATATACAAGGGACCCTAGGATTCTTGTTTTCCAAATAACTATATACACAGTAATCAATGATTCCTTGATCAAACATATCCTTAATAGCTAGATCTATTTTTTTATATGAAATATGTATTTCATTGATGGAAACAGGAGTATATCGGGAATAGTCATTTAGTACTGCAAACATTTTGCTCTCATATATAATCTTGTCCATAAGGACAGTACCACTCCCCCTTATCTGGTTCCATAACCCTGATGTTTGGATTATGGCTCAACTCAAAAAGCAAAGTATTTTCTTCTGTAGTAAGGTAGGCAGAAAATCTATTTTTTCTAGTATGATTTCTTATTTGTTGTTCCATTCTATTTTCCAAATTTCTTAATTGGGGGTGTAAAGGAGGGTAAAATATGCTAGACCTGTAAGGAAAAACAGAATTGATCTGTTTGTTAGAGCCTAAGAGATTTTCCAAATTTAATTTTCTTATAAACATTTTAAGGTCCAATACAACCTTAGTAATGTTACTATTCCTTTGTGGACATATTTGAAACCTTTTGTAAAGAAGTCAAAAAACGTATCAGTTACTTGGAGATCATTATAGTTGTATATGTGATAACCTGCTCTGGTATGAACACAAAAATTATCACCATCTATTTCTCCCATAGCACCTAACATTCCCTGTGCCAATTCTGGTTCCTGTTCCGGTTCACATTCCTGTTGTTCCCCCCTCCCCCCCTGTATGATTGATGTACCGGGGAAAAATGGTGATTATTATCCTGTTGGTTACGCTGTTTGCGTATTCTCTCAGACCTCCTAGGTAGTGGTTCTGGACCTAAATCCGTAACTTCTATATCGTCATATTCCTCACCCCTGGGCATGGACTCAAAAGATTTTTTAGAATTATAATCATAGTGGTTTTTACCAAAACGTATAGGTGGAGGCTCAGGGTACTGGCACCCCTCCTGGTATTCCTTAATGTCCCTGCTAAGCTTTTTGTATTTTCTTTGAATAATTTCTTCACATTTTTTATCAACCTGTGTTCTAATATTATAATACTTTTTCTTTTCAGATTCAACATTAAACAGTAAATTATTAACCACAACTTGATTGTACCTATCTATATCCTTATGCAATTTTACAATTTCTTTTTCATTTTTATTAATAATAGCTTGTACAATTTCAAGTCCACAGTTATCTAATGCCCTAACCAGTTCTTTGTAAAAGTCACTACCAACTGTGACATTGTTGGGGTATTTGAGCAAACGGAGTCCTTTAGGTACAATCCGTTTTTTAAGGCATTCATTTAGGTACATGTTGTCTAATTGTAAACTTCTGTACCTGTGTAACGATGCCTGTAATGCCACCAAGGAGTCCGAAAAAGTCCTGTTGTCCTCTGTGGAACCAGATCTATCTTCATGAAAATTAAAATTGAAATTAGGCTTGCCCTTAAACCAATCCTGAAATGAGAAAGGAGATGTAGAACGTTCACAACCCAGGGCAGACGGTATATCCGAACCGTTACTGGAAGCTCGCATAGCCAGTGGCGTCCTGAGAAAATCAGTAGATGGAATACTGCTTCTGCCCTCGTGCTGATGGACTGAACCATTTTCACGCTCCAACAAAGGGGGCTCAAGATTATCTCTACCCCCTGGGATGATGTCTCTATTTCCAGTTATGATAGTTTTTAACCCTTGTCCTAAGGGCAAAAAAAGATCGATAAGCTGACTTAATTGGCCCGTTAATGTGTGTATTTTGCCCACTTCTGAGTGAAAAGCAGGCTCAGCATTGTCCGTGGATTTGGTCTCTCCAGACCTAGTATCCATACCAAAAAAACAAAAACGGATACTAAACTGATATATGTTATGTTACGACATAAAACTGTCACTAATAATATTTAACTAATCTTTACCAAACTGTTTTATGGCATACATTACTGTCTTTAATATAGCTCACTAAGCTGGCCTGTAATCTGATAACTCAGTTACATAGGTCTTTGCCTCTGGTATGCTCTGGTAAACTGCAATTTCTGCATGAACTGTATACAATTTTGAACCGTTTACATATACATATTTGTTACTAGAACTAAAGTGATCTAATTCTGGAACTTTACTTGTCTGTCCTTTACCAGTATGTGATTTTTTTCATATAGTAAAATTCCATTAGATTCTTTTCCTGATATGCGATTTGAACCTGTGGCTTTAATAACACGTATTTATGCTGCAATCTTTTCTTACATGAGATCTGAACTTTTTGACTATACTGTCACTTTTAAAAATGTAACATTGACTTTAAATTCTACATTCTATAAAATTAGCAAAACATCTAATATCTGTAAATGCTCTTCTGTCTGTAACTGTATCAATATATTATTTATGCATTGCAACACTGTTACCATAATTCAAAAGTCTTAATGTCTGCTGAAGCAAAACAATAACACAGAAAATTCACTTGACTGCCATTTCTTGTATACCATACACAACATGTGCTCCTAGAATGGTAAATATGTAAACCAGATTTAAATCTAGAACTAGCCTGAAACTGTTACTTTTTTTTTCTTACTGGTCAAAAAAGTGAATTGGAATTTCCTTTCCAGTCTGTCTTTGCTTTTCTGATAATAAGATAATGTTGTTTTTAAATATAGTAACTTCACTGCCTGCACTTAACTGTAGCATGTGAACCAGAATTTATTTTATTTTTAGCCCATGATTCTGAATGTTCCTGTAGTAAACAATTTTTTTAATTCTGTACATCATTTGCATAATCTACTGCACACAAATTCTTACAGGTGCCATCTGTTTGCACTACTGTATATTCTGTAGTATTTTTATTTGTCCATAACATTTTGTGACTGAAGTCTATAACTATATGTCACTCTGAGGATCCTGACATAACTGCACTCATGTCCTGCAGTAGAAGTTTATTTGTAACTGCAATTGATGTGTGTATATTAATGAGTACATTATTCCATAATTTTCTGTAAACAATGAAATACTATAATCTTTCCCAACCTTAAACAATGACAGATAATCTTGTTTGCTGCTGGACTGCCACAGCCTTTATAAGTAAGCTGAAAATCCTTTTTATAGAACTAGCAACACTGACTTTACCTATGGTATTTTTTTTCTCTGCTTTGTTCTGAAGCACTGGTAATAACATTGACTTGAGCTATAGCATGCATTTCTTTATTTTTCCCTGAAGTCCGTGTATAATTTATGCTGGTGTTTACTTTATCAAACTGATCAAAATCTGCACTCTGATCCCCCTTGTCCCCCTTCAATGCCATATTTGCACTGGTTTCTGAAAATGAAATAACATGAACTCATGACATTGCAAATGTTTGCTTTGTGTTTTGCCTGGAAATCTGCATGTTAAGTACACTGAACGTGTTTATGTCTGTACTTGCAATACTGCAACCTAACTCTATATTTTGAATTACATGTGCTGTAGCATTTACACTGATTTTGAAAGATTGTAAATTTGAATTTGCATTTAAGTCTGAAACCATACCGTTAGAAACTGAATCACGCTATGAATTATGAGAAGTTACAATGTACTTCTGTATTTAACCCTTTTGCTTCTAGAAATATTTAACATGCCTAAAATAATAACATTGATATTTAAATGAACAGTTCTGGAGCACAGTTTTTTGAGATTGCTTTACCCAATCTTTAACTTTAAACCACAAAGTTCCTGGTGCCCTTACTGTAGAAGTAGTGTTTGACATAGCTATACAATTTACATTTACTGACATATTTAGACTTTTCTGAGATTTACTGTCTGATTTAGCTAGGAAATACATTGTAATAAAAATGAATGCTGACATAAGGAAAGTTAAAGTTTCATCAAGAAGGTGGCCAGGCTGTTTTTTCAAGCTCCCTCTTGTAAGAATTCCCTTGGCTCTGTAATCACACTGGAAACTTGAAAGTCTGTCATCTGCTTTGGGCATGGTGAAGTTTTTTGATACATTGCTGT
Organism: Protopterus annectens; assembly: GCF_019279795.1. Classification (NCBI taxonomy): domain Eukaryota; kingdom Metazoa; phylum Chordata; order Ceratodontiformes; family Protopteridae; genus Protopterus; species Protopterus annectens. The sequence goes on from NC_056735.1 coordinate 1,459,215,147, forward strand.
TAACTCGATCATTTCCTTTACACTGGTACCTTGGAGTGTCTAAAGTGCTTTGAGACTTTATTGTAGATTTTCGGAAGTAATGTTCTCAGAGAACATTGCTGCTCTATAAAATGCATGTGATATGTCTGCTGATAGATTTGCAAGGTTGCTATGGGTTTTGGGACTTACTTAAACTATAAATATTGTACCACTCCCACCAATGCTGGCTCACTACTGTAAGAATTGAAAGGACTGCAGAATACTGGAATGAACTGGAAATGCCTAGAATGAATGTCTTTATATTTTAATTACCCAGGACTGTGCTGAACAGGTACTTGTGTTTTTTATTTGTCAAATCTTCTTGTAGCTTTCAAAATAAAAGTCTGCATACATTGTAGTTCCGCTAAGAATATTTTATTATATACCGTGGAGGTAGATGTCAACAATATCCAAATCAAATCCTATTGTCTCCAGTAGCAGTGCTGATAAATTGAAATAGACTAGATTATGGTCCATATAGTAGCTTCTGCACTCATTATACTTAGATTTATTAATGTTCTCATGAACAATATAATTAATATTCTGCAATGCTGGATATTTCACCTGACTTCTGTACTCACTCTCGAGTGTTTTCGCCAAACTTCTGTGGACTGCACTGTAATGACTTTCTGCTTATCAGACAAAACAAACTAACTAACTGTGCCTGAAGTATCTCCTAATAATACCAAAACTCTGAAAAGTTCTAAAACAACTGGAATTGGGATCTTTAGAAAAGATTAGGAGCAAATTACATAAGAAAAATGGGAACTGTGAGATCAATACATGCAGAGGAGAAATGAGGTTTAAAAGAAGACAGGATTTGAAGGAGCTATGTAATGGTTGACTAACAATGACTGGATATTGTTAAAAGTGATGTATAATGTTTGCATCTGCAGTTGTCAGGATGGTTTGGAATGTATGATTTTGAAACTCAGATTGTGTTGCTATGGTTTACTGTTGTTTATATAAATGTAAGATGGCCTATGTCATACAAGATAATTTAATAAAGGTGTTTCTTGTTTAAAAAAAATGCAAATTTCTACCCACCTGTTTAACCTTAGTTCCCAAGCCTGCTTGTACTTAATGTACTGCACATTCTATTGCACAGATCCCCCCCACAATTTTTAATATTATATCAATTTCCCAACCATCATCCGAAACATCTCTGTCATCCTTTGTTTTCTTAATATCACCCACTTTATCACAACATTTTTGCAAAGAGTTAATCTTTTTTCAAGTTCATCAGTTTTGATTTGCAAAAAATATTTATTTTAAGTTAAACACCTAATCCAGATATATGAGTGTATGTGCTTCTCTCCATCAAAACCTCTAATTGAAAGTTATGTCACAAAAGTGTTCTTTCCCTAGATGTATAAAGCATCTCCCATCTTTTACACAAAATCCGGTAGGCAAAGTTACATTGCCCAAAATAAAATTTGTACTCAAAATGCAATCCTTCTTTGATTTAATTCCAAAAGTAAGTCCTTTCTTTTTCACAAGAGTTATAGTACTTGAGTCTTTCATAAATGTTTCACCCACAGCTGCTGCATACAATTTCTGTTTTAAGACATCACTTTCTTATGACCAGAATCCTCCTTTGTTTTTCCTTGAAGTTTCTTTCAGTCATCTCAGCCCATGAAAACTCTAAGCCTTCAACAGGTTTGCCTTTCTCTAGCAACCTTACTGAGTGCCCTCAAGACCACCTGGTTCAACCTCCATAATAATAATAATAATAATAATAATAATAATAATAATTATTATTATTATTATAATAATCATCTCTTCAGACACTACACCATACATCCTCACTAGATAAACCAGCTAAATTCTGGTTGCATGTATATCCATCATTCCCTAAAAATTCTAATACTGCCTATCCAAAACATCATCTCACATCTTAAAAGGCTCTCCTCCTCCTCCATTACGCCACTACTTCTTGTCACCTATTCTACAGGAAAGGCAGCCAGACATGTGCACACAATGAGAAAAGGAAGTTCCCTAATGCCCTGACTAAATTTCCCCTAGTAGTACAAATGCCTCCTTTGGTCTCACCCCCAAAAAGAGGCTACTAGCCTATTGGGACTAACCAGGTCAGCAAAGGAAAAATAAAATAAAAAAATAGTCCCAAAAAGCAGTATTTGTTAAGCATGTACAAGCAGAATACTCATCTTGTGTTTTCCCCATAGTATGTATGTATGTGTGTATATATATATATATATATATATATATATATATATATATATATATATATATATAGGTCTACTTCATAACATTGAAATTTCATAATGTTGAATTTCATAACATTGAGACCAAAACACCTAAATCCCAAACACTGAAAACCCAAAACATTGAAAACTCAAAACACTGAAAGTGTGCTTCATAACATTGAAAACTACATTGCACAAGTAAATAATATCACCTGCACCTACAACAACACCTCACAAACACACTTTCTACTACCCCCCATGTGGGAAGCTCTGCCCCCCCATACCCCCTGTAAATTAAATATACCAACTCCAAGATCGCACTACAGTGGAAAAAAGTTAATTTCATAACCTCATTGTATCAACCATAAAGTGAGGTTAGGAAATTAACTTTCTTCCACCGTAGTGCGATCTTGGAGTTGGTATATTTAATTTATAGGGAGGTGAGGAGGGCTTGCCCCCCTGCAGAAACATAGTAGAAAGTGTGTTTGTTAGGTGATGGTGTAGGTGGAGGGGATCTCATTTACTTGTGCAATGTAGTTTTCAATGTTATGAAGCACACTTTCAATGTCCTGAGTTTTCAATGTTTTGAATTTTCGATGTTATTGTCTCAATGTTATGAAATTCAACATTATGAAATTTCAATGTTATAAAGTAGACCCATATATATATATATATATATATATATATATATATATATATATATATATATATATATATATATATATATATATATATATTATACGTAACATATATGCAGGCACAGTAGCATAGGGTGGCACAGTGGCACAGCAGATAGTGTTGTTGTCTGCATGTCTTCCCTGTGTTTGTGTGGGTTTCCTCTGGATGCTCTGGTTTCCTCCCACATTCCAAAGACATGCAGTAGGTAGATTGGCCACTCTAAATTGACCATAGCTATGACAGAACATGTGAAGAACAACTCTGACAGGGCTAGTCATCTGGCAGTGTAAACCCTGGCTCTAGATGATTGTCACTGTTGAAGCGGCACCCCAATCCCATTTGCAAAAATGGGAAAAGGGGTTGTGGATGGATGGATGGATATATAATATGCATAACAATTCCGTTTAATTTCACATGATTTGTGCACCCAGTCTGCTGCATTGCCTAGGGTTAGTCTTTATAAATAATCTCCAACTTACATTGTAAAGGAAACTGACATTTCAATAAATAATTTTGCACACAAGCATTTACATCCTATATTATTATGAAATATAGCTAAAATAAACTGATGATTGCAAAACTGAACCAAAATATTTCCCCCTCTATCTACAGATTGCACATTTTTCTCAGATCAGAAATGAGAGCATATTCGTAGGCCATGTTACATTTATATAAATGAAACTAAACCCTAGGAAACACAATCTTAGTTGCAAACATTATACATTCCAAATTGTGCCAACCCAGCTGTAGCTGCAAACATTATATATCACTTCTAAAAAATCTTTTATATTATATTATAAATTATACATCACTATTAAAAATCTAGTCATTGTTAGTCAGTCATTACATAGCTCATTCATATCCTGCCTTCTTTTAAACCTTGTTCCTCCTCTGCATGTATTGATCCCATAGTTCCCATTTTTTCCTATGTAATTTGCTCCCAGACTTTTCTAAAGATCCCAGTTCCATTTTTTTTATTTCAGCTACTATCTTCACTACTTCTAGTAAAGTTGGTTTAGACTTTGATTTGCATTTTCTAGTAATTGCATTTTTGGCAGCCATCATAATTAGACTCAGCAAGGCCTTACTATGTTTGGGCAATTTAAATTCTGTATCATAGCTCAAAAAATAATTTACCTAGTTGCTTCAATTTGCTCACCCAGCATCTCTGACAGAGCAGTCTGCAGGGAATCTTTAAAGTCTGCCAACTCATTACTGTCCTAGAAAATATGTTCCCAGTTATCTCTTTCTTCCCCTTCACACCTCCGACATTTGCTGTCTACCTGAGGAAAAATTCTTTGAAGTCTGCTTGGCGTATAAAAATACCTATATAAACACTTCCAGGCAAAGATCCTAAATCTTCTAGATTTTGTTGCATATTTGGGAGACATACATATATCCTCCCATTGTTTCTTTGTAAATGGCTTATCTAATCTCTCTTCCCAATCCTTCCTAACCTTCTTTGATTGATTCTTATAGATAGTTATCATGCAATATTTTATAAGTTAATCATTCCTTTCTCAATGGCAACTTCTGTTCTAGAGTCTACTAAAAATTCTACCAGTGCTGGTTTTCATTTAGGATTCCCCTATTTCTTTCTCTATGCCTATACTCTGATAGCAATCCCTAATAGGGAAAGCAATCTGTAGCCTGCAGTCCAAATAAGTTCTTGGCATTTTCCCATTCTATTACCTTGCCGTCTCTAGTTATTTGCTTTCAATACCTTGGTTCTTTCACCAGTTTTCACCAATATATTTTTGCCTCCTTTTGCCTGTTGTCTGTATGCCTAATTGCAATCATCCCTATCAGCAGAATCTCCTTTCTCTATTCCCGTGTTGGCTTACTTCTTAGAAGATCTTCTGCTACTTTCGGAAATATAATATTCTATATCATTATTGTTCCTCTCTTTAAAGGTCAGTATCTAAAAGTCTATCCCTGTTACTATTGCTTCCCTCTGTTTTATCATCTCTTTCCACTTTGAATTATAGCTTTCTGCATGTGCTTTGTATAGGAGCCTTAACTGTGTTGCTCTTAAATATGCCATGAACTCGGGTCATCCCAATCCACGCTGTTCTTTTGGAAGAATAAGTTTATCCCCACTTGGCTCGAGCCATGTTCTCCTCCCAGATAAAATCTTTCCTGAATTAAAAAAAAACTTAAGCAAAAGGTTAAATAAATGAAACTAAAACCCTTCTTACAGTATAGGGTGGTACAATTCAAACATTATTAAATATGTGGTTTTGAGTATAAATATTTTTCCCACACCAGGCAGATAGATCGCTGACACAACAGTGTAACATAAGGGGAGGTCATCCTTTGGATAAGACATTAAACCTAGCTTTTATCTGCTTGAGTTGGTGGTAGCTCTGGCACATGTAAAAAATCCATTGCACCTCAGAAAGAGTAGGGGAGTAATGTGAATATCTCTGGACAAATTTTCCCTATTAGTATTTGTCAAAGGAAAAAACTTCAAAGACCAATACACGTAAGGTTCAGATAAGGCACATTTAATAACTTGCTGCAAGGAGACAAAAACATGCAAAGACAGGATTTTGTCTAACTACTAACAGGAAGTATGCTATTCTTATACTGTTCTACAAGACATTGCCTTCTGTGGTTGACGTAATCAAACACAACTTTCAGTATTGTTCTACAGCAGATGTTACTCAGATTTTCTGCTGACATGACTGGATTTATGAAAAACATTTTGAGAAAAACAACCTGGCCTTGGTAGGCTCTAGCCCGTTACAAGCTTCTATTGTGTAGTTCTAATACATGTGTTACATTTCAAGGTACTTTTCTAGCTCAGACACAAACAAGTGCTGATTGCAGTTCATATTTTCAAGCAGTCTTTGTATGGGTTATCAATAGCTTCTGCAGCTGTATATTTTCTCACAGCACAAGTGGAACTCCTTGTCTAAGTCTCATAACATTAATACATCTATTCATTTTCTTGACACAAGCAAAGATTATCTGCTTCCCTATAAATTTCCAAAGCATAAGCAAAGATTATAGCTGTGCATATTTCATGACAATACAAGGTTAGAAAGCGTCTGCAATTCGCACAGATTTTATGCAGTGTGAAATAGAATAAATGTGTTAACCCTTTTCAAGCCTTAAATGCACTAAACATATTACTAATACATACAGTAATACATATTTTTCTGACATTTCCCCCCTTTTTAATACTTTTATTCCACTTTCAAAATAAGCACAAACAGTTTTTTTCTTCTCCTAACCTCTTCCCACTTAGGATTTGCAGTTAAGAGAGTCATTCAATTTAAACTTATGAAAGCATTTTCAATCTTTTAACAGTTCTTCAAGCTTAGTACTTTGATATAAGGTTTCAAAAACTGACATGCCTATAAAGTCTTTAATCAGTCTTTTTATGCAGGGGATGCCACAGCAAACACATACTCCCAGTAGGATCATTCCTACACAAATAGCAATCAAAGTGTTCATTAGGATAGTACCCCACCCCCAAAACCATTTCTGGAAAAAGTCTGTCAGTGGATTTGGTCCTGGTTTGGTCATGTCCGACACTTGCTGAATTACCTCAAGCTGATTGTCTATCTCGTGTTTATGGTCAGGAATATATGAACAGCATTCCTCCTGGATTAAAGCGCAAGTACCACCTCTCGCCACTAGGGTGAAGTGGAGAGCCATGCGGTTTTGAAGCACTACAGTTCTCATGGCATTCAGTTCATCAGTCACCAATTCCAGAGCGGAAAATGTTGCATTACTCATTACTTCGAGAAGTTTAGCCAATTTTCTCAGCTCCTAGATCGATTTTGTTGGTCCATATGCTGGTAATATGCCTGCCCACGATATAACAGTATCACTCAAGTCCATGTGTGTCAGTCCATCGCCTATAGAATGATGTTTTTTCCAGCGCACATTGATTTGCCCTACTGGATTTACAGGTTTCTTGATGGGTTTCTTGTCAACCTCTCGGACATTCTGAATTTTTCCTCGAGGCAAAACTGCAGTGTGTCATATGGCCGGAACCAGGTAGCTCAAAAAACAACTGCTGGACCAATTCTCAGGTAACCACTTGTATGCTTTTCTACCACATATGAAATAACAATCCTCTACTTTAGTAGTAACTTTACTATGAATATACACTTGTCCTGCATGAAACATTTTTCTATCAATTATAGACAGTTGTTTATAGAGAACAGAATTATGTTTTACTTCATCAATTGTTTTGTGCATCAATTCAAGAAATGAATCATAGTTTGTATTACAATAAGAACCTGCATTGTTAGCTTTAGTGTAACATTTATAAGGAACAGTCACATTGCAATTGCTCCAACCCACCTGAACAGTATCATTTTTATAAAAACACACAGTTCCCTTTTGTGGAATAGACAAGTGCAATGCTATTTTATCTTATGATGTAATGGTTGAGGTATCATAAATCAAGTTTTCCCAGGTCTCATTGACCCCTAGGGGGAATGCAGTCATTAATAACCCCCTGTATGCTGTCGGCAAAGCTGTGCAAATCCAGCAATTCGAAACATTGAAAGTCTCAGCATACACATATTTAATTGCCTGGTAAGTGTTGAAGTTTGGGTGCCAGTCTATGAGTAACACTTCACGTTTATTCAGTTTGTTTGTGTGGCTGGAAAAAGGAATGGTCACAATAAAAAAATTATTGTCACTAGTACAGTTAACAGGATGATTATGCAATACTTCTGAGGAAATGGTTGTTCTGCATTCCTGTTTTTTCTGGATTCTATCATTTTGCTCTTGACATGTGACAAGATTTTTGTCCATTTCAAAGTTCTTAACTAGTTTGCAGTGTGTCAGGTGGATCCACGAGGCATGCTCTGTGATCTTGACTGCAGTGAGTGTCGACAGAAGCACTTGATATGGACCTTCCCACGTTGGTGACGTCCAATTCTTCTTTTTTATTGTCTTCACCCAGACCCAGGTTCCTGGATCCACTGCCACTTCTGATGGTCTGGTTTGCTCTTTATCTGAAACAGAATTTGACTGCAACAGATGTTTAGAATTCAACAAATTTGCTAGTGTATAGTCAGCTTCCTGGTCTGCGGGCATGAGAAGTGTCCACTGAGGTATATAATAAGCCCTTCCAAATAGTTTCTCAAAAGGAGTCAATCCTTTTGCATTCGGAACAGTTCTCATGCTCAACAGTGCCTGGGGCAGACAGTACACCCAATTTCTCTTAGTTTCTGCTAGTAACTTTCTTAGCTTACTCTTTAAAATCCCATTATGCCTCTCAACTAACCCTGCCGATTGTGAAAGATATGCACAATGGTTCTTTAAAGAAATACCAAAATGCTTACTTAGCTGTTGTATGGTTTCATTTACAAAGTGTGTACCATTGTCACTATAGATCCTTTCCGGAATGCCGAATCTAGGGATGATTTCTTTAACGAGGATTTTCGCTTTGGTAGCCGCATCTGGATTTTTAGTCGGAAAGGCTTCCACCCATCTGGAAAACATATCTATAATGACAAGACAATACTTCTTTTTTCACATTTGTTCAATTCTCTGAAATCCATACAGATAGTATGAAATGGATATGGTGGTGTAGGGAAACTCCCTTGCTTGGGCTTTAACGCCCCTTGTGCATGATGTTTTTTACAAACGTGGCACATTAAACAAAATTTTTTAGAATAGTTTGTAAATCCGTACGTTGTGAACACCTGGTTCACCAGCTGTACCATCCTCCATGTTGAGACATGGCACTGCCTATGGCTCAACAAAGCTGCATATCTAAACAAATTAGATGGTAATATCGGTGTCCCTTCCTTAGAGATGTATAGCCCCTTTTCGAGAATTGCTCCTCGTCTTTCCCATTTTTGTTTTTCAGCCTGCGTAGTAAGTGTCTGCATTGTCTTTAACATTTCTAAGTCTAAAATCTCAGAGGGTTGTAATTCCTCATTCAAAAGTAATACTTCTGAAGCTGCCTGTTTTGCAGCTAGATCAGCTCTTGCATTACCTTTTGAAATCCTGTCCTGTTGCTTGGTATGAGCTGTGCATTTACAAATAGCTACTTTCTGAGGTAACTGAATAGATTCTAAAAGATCTAAACTAAACTGTACATGATTGATTGGTTTGCCAGTAGATGTTATCCTTCCTCGATTTTTCCACTGTTGTGCAAAAACATGTATAGTAGAAAAAGCGTACTGACTGTCAGTAAAAATGTTCACACATTTACCCTTTGCTAAGATACATGCCCGTGTCAAGGCAATCAATTCTGCTGCCTGTGCAGATAAATTGTGTGGTAAAGGTTTCGCTTCTATAATCTCAGTATCAGAAACTACTGCATATCCTACTAGGTTCTGTCCTGCAGGACCCCTTTTGCACGAGCCATCCATGTAGTATGTCACCTCGGCATCATCCAAGGGAACATCCGTGAGATCTTTTCTAGGCAGTGTCTTTTGCTCAATCACCTGCAGGCAGCTGTGTGGTGTGCCATCTGCAGGAGTTGGGAGCAAGGTAGAAGGGTTCAAAGTCATACATCGTTTAATTGTCATATGAGGTTGGCTCAACAATATAGTCATACAGGAAAGATGCTTAGCAGAAGAAAGATGTGCTACCTTCTCTTGCAGTAAAATAATCGCGACTTCATGAGGCACTCTCAAAGTGAGAAGCTGGAATAAAACTACTGAGGCCGAAGCCTGTACTGCCATTGCAGCTGCAACTACTGCTTGTACACAGTGGGGTAAAGACCGTGCCACTGGGTCTAGTTGTGATGAATAATAAGAAATAGGGCGTTGCTTGTCCCCATGCTGCTGTGTTAACACTGATGTCATATATCCTTGCTTACAATCTACAGTTTGGAAAAAATGTTTATGATAGTTTGGTAATCCTAAAACTAATGAGGATGCTATTAACTGTTTCAGTTTACAGAAAGCAGGTTCTGCTTCTGGTGTCCATTTTAACAAATCCTATGCTGCCATAGGCTTTTTATATATCAGGTTAGTCAGTGGTGTAGATTCCAAGGCATAGTTTGGAATCCAGCTCCAGCAAAAGTTAGTCGTACCCAGGAAGGACATAATTTCCTTCTTAGTAGTGGGTTTTGGTGCTTGCAAAATCGCTATTTTTCTGTCGTCATCTAATGTCCTACCCTCTTTGGATATTACATATCCTAAGGTATTTAACTTGTTTTTTCCAAAGCTGCAGTTTATTTTTGTTTACCTTATGTCCTTCAGTGGCTAGAAATTGTAATAGCGCTACGGTATCTTCTTTGCAATCTTGCTGGGTGGGGGCTGCCAGCAGGATATCATCAACATAAAGTAAAATCTGACTGCCTCTTGGTGGGGTAAATCCCATCAAGTTGCTTGCCATTTCTTGTGAGAATATCATTGGAATTTCACAATATCCCTGTGGTAGTCACGTATATGTATACCTTTTCCCCTGAAATGTGAATGCAAACCAATATTGGCTGTCAGGGTGTATCGGTATCGAAAAGAATGCATTGCTGATATCTACCACAGAAAAATATTTCTGTTGAGGTTTTAAATCATTTAACAGGGTGTGTGGGTCTGCCACTGTAGGTGCCCTTGGTATCACTGCATCATTTACAGCTTGTAAATCTTGGACCATACGCCATTCTCCATTCGCTTTCTTAACAGGAAATAAGAGTGTGTTACATAGTGACTCAGGAGATTCCACCAGCACCCCTTCCTTAAGTAAAGTTGCTATAATAGGTTTGATTCCTATCTCTACATCTTCTCTTAAGGGATACTGTCTTTTCTGTGGTCTAAATGCTGACTTTGGCGTGATAGTAACTGGCCCCGCTGTATGAATACGTCCTACATCTGACTTTCTTGTTGACCAAAGAGTTTCTGATATATTCTGTAAGGCATTCTCTTCCTCCTTTAATAGGAGTGCTAATCAACTGTCCTTGCTAGACTGCAAGTGCATGGCTGGGTGGGTCTGAATTATCCAATTCAACTTCTGCATTTGTATTCCCTGTTCTGACAGTTCTAACTCTGTCTGCTTTTCCCATCTCGTGACTTTTTCTCCCAAGTCTACCCATTTTACATTCTTGTCCTTAGTTAAGCTGACATGTGGTAATCAATTAGATTTATAGAGTGCAAAGAACTCCTGGGGCAATGAACAGCTGGCTACACTGTTCCCTTCCATGTCCCAGTACAGATTTTGTAATATCAATCTGTTTGCACAATTTCTAAACAATTCTTGCTCACATTCCCTATCAGGTCCTGGTGTGTTACAATAATACAGAGTACAGTGCAACAAATGTTGTTTATCAATGTCAAGGGAGGGGAACTTGCTGATGGCTACATTCATCAACTCTTCCTACATTCATCAACTCTTTGGTCACTGCCCCTGGACCAGTCCTAACCAAGTCCTGGCTGTACCAATAGAACATTTCACCCTCCGATTGCACTGCAAAGGTATCAATTTGTCGCTGTGCTTCCATACCCTGCATAGTCGGAACTACTGCTATACCAAATAGCTGCATAAGGTCTCTGCCCGAGAGGTTTACTGGGCATTTTGTAGAAACAATTTTGCTTTTCTGGGTCAATCCTGAAACAGGATCAGTTATTGCAATATTATGGGAGAGGGGCTCCTGATACAGCTGTCCATTAGCTGCTTTCACTAGTATGTAATCAGGTGACTCTGAATTCTCTGGCAGTTTGGAGGGATGTATCAGGGTCCGTGATGCCCCTGAGTCACACAAGAATTTGACTTCCCTCCCTTCCACCAAGAGTGTAACTTCTGGTATTGTGTCTACTAAATAAAGCTCTAAGCTCAATAAAGCTAAATCCAATATTTCATTTTCTTCACTATCCGTAACTTCCTGCACTTCCTCTATTTCTTCTGTCACATTCTCTACTCCTTCTATCACATTCCCATTTGTCCTTTCTCCGCTATCCCCTTCTAGTGATTCTTGACTATCATATAGTCAGTCCTCACCCTCCGTGTCTTCCGTGGTTGCCTTCCTGCTTTTCTTGCAATCCCTTGCCAAGTGTCCCTTTTTATCACATTTAAAACATTCACCCCTTTTCTTTCGCCCTTCAAAGTTCTCTGATCGCTGATCAGATTGTTTGTTTCCCTGGGCATTTCTCTTGCCCTTTTTCCTAGACTGTACTACATAAACTTCTGCTCCATCTTCTACAGAAAATACTTGGGCTTTCTTTTTCTTTTTGCTATTAAAATGCCTTTCGGCATACCCAGCATATTCAAGTAATGACTGTAACCTGCTTGTACGATGATCTACCATGTGCTTTGCAATAAAACTGCTTATGGGTGCAATACTGCCTTTCAAAAATGCATTCTTTAACTGCTGCTCATATGGGGAATCTTGTGTATGATCTTCAGGAACCTGCATTCCCCAATGGTTATTAAAACATTCTAACAGTCTAGCATAATATCTGTCAATAGTTTCACCTTTTTGTTGGATGCATTGATTAATGCAAGTCCAGTCTTCCCTAGGCATCCATTTCTCTGAGATTCGGTCTGTAAGACCTTTCACTCTGTTGTCTAACTCTGCGCTGCTATGTGGGAGGGGTCTGAGCGTAGCATCACAGGGATTTCAGTTGCCACTAATCATGTGCCAATCAGGTCCCACAATTTGTCTGACTACTTTTTCTACCTCTTCTCCATTTAATTTATAACTTAGCCTCATTCCTTGTAAATCTTCTAAGAACTTTCTGAAATTAAGTTTTGGATGGGGAATTCCCTCAGTGGCTTTCCGGATATCCTCCAGAGTCCAAGGTCTATACACTAGAATAGTTAGGTCCTGACCTTCTTGCCCTGCCTGAGGATTAGGTACTTCTATAAGTGGGCATATTTCTTCTTCACTCATAGATCGTGAATTCCTACCCATTTGATATAATTCAATGTCCCCTTTTGAGTTACCTGCCCGTGTTTGAGACCTGGTCTCAATGTGGTCTCTGATAAATGTTTTTGCTTTCATAATGTCTCTATTTTCAGTGACAGCAGGATATCGTGGGGGTGGACTAACCTGTTCACGTGCTTCATATTCTGGTAAAGGAGGTGGAGGGGCCGATGCTATTCCTAAGTTATTGTCCTCCTTATCTAAAAACATTGCTTTTGATTTATTATTCTTATGTTCCCTACGGTTTACCTCCTCAAGCCACCTGTGTGCCTGAGGAATTCCTAACTGGCGCTGCTTTTTTACCCGACCTTTAGAATCAGTTTTGAGCTGTTTGACAAGTTTGATAAGCGAGGATTTTTCTAATTTACCATCAAATTCATACTTATTAACCCATTTTGAATAATATTTAATGTTGTCAGCGGGCTGCGACTGCATGTATTTTGCATCTTCGGTTAACGGTGGATTTTGGGGTCTTTTTGTGCAATTATTACCCATTTTATTCTACCCTTTTTAATCGCTATGTAACTCCTTATTTTAAATGTGGTACCACGGATTTTGTTATAGTCTCTTCAGAATGACTGCCTACCTACTCTGCCCTGATCTATGACAAGACAGTAATCTTTTCTGTCTCTGACTTGTAAAAATACAGTCCTGACAAAAACAGTTCAAATCTAGTCCCTGATCTAAAACAGAAAAAAGTAGATTCACCTTACCTGAGCCTTCGTGATTGATCACCTGATTCATGGAAACCCGTCCTTCAGTCGCAGATCAGAAAGTGGCTGGCCTCTTTTGTATGATAATTCAGTCAGAGGGCTTTTCAAAATAAGAAGAACCGATGTGGTTTCTTCCCCGTACGGTTTCAAGCCACCTGGCCTGTCTGATCCGAGGTGAAGTGAGGGCTCCGGCTCGAAGGACCAATCTGTCAAAGGAAAAAACTTCAAAGACCAATACACGTAAGGTTCAGATAAGGCACATTTAATAACTTGCTGCAAGGAGACAAAAACATGCAAATACAGGATTTTGCCTAACTACTAACAGGAAGTATGCTATTCTTATACTGTTCTACAAGACATTGCCTTCTGTGGTTGACGTAATCAAACACAACTTTCAGTATTGTTCTACAGCAGATGTTACTCAGATTTTCTGCTGACATGACTGGATTTATGAAAAACATTTTGAGAAAAACAACCTGGCCTTGGTGGGCTCTAGCCCGTTACAAGCTTATATTGTGTAGTTCTAATACATGTGTTACATTTCAAGGTACTTTTCTAGCTCAGACACAAACAAGTGCTGATTGCAGTTCATATTTTCAAGCAGTCTTTGTTCTGGTTATCTATAGCTTCTGCAGCTGTGTATTTTCTCACAGCACAAGTGAAACTCCTTATCTAAGTCTCATAACTTTAATACATCTATTCATTTTCTTGACACAAGCAGAAATTATCTGCTTCCCTGTAAATTTCCAAAGCATAAGCAAAGATAATAGCTGCGCATATTTCATGACAATACAAGGTCTGAAAGCTTCTGCAATTCGCACAGATTTTATGCAGTGTGAAATAGAATAAATGTGTTAACCCTTTTCAAGCCGTAAATGCACTAAGCATATTACTAATACATACACTAATACATGTTTTTCTGACAGTATTAATACCGCCTTGTTTCTCCCCTAAAAACAGGCTACTAGTCTAGTGGGACTAACCTAGTCAACAAGGGATAACTAAATAAAAAAAAAAACTTGTCTTAATAACAGTATTTGCTATACATGTGCAAACAAAATACTCATCTTGTGTTTTGCTCTGTAATATACATATAATTCCATTAATTTGAAACAGTTTAAATAATCAGTTTGGTGTACTGCCCATGTTTATTCCTTATAAATATTCTGCACCTTACATTGTGAAAGAACCTGTCATTTCAATAAATTATTTAGCACATAAGCATTTAAATCCTCTGTTATTATGAAATACAGCTGAAATAAACTGGTAATTGCAAAACCGAGCCAAGAATATTCCTTGCTCTATGTACAAATAATGGAGTTTTCTCACAGCAAGAATGACAGTTTATACAGAACTAAAACCAAACTTAAGCAAAATGTAAAATAAAACAAACCCCCTTGTTGTTTGCTTACAAGTTGGTACAATTCAAAATGTTATGAAATATGTGGCATTGAGTGTAAATAAATATTAAAACAATGCATGAAATATTAAAACAATGCATGAAAAACTCTTCCATTTGTAATGAGATCTTACTTTCATTAATACGAAAAGTAAATATTAACATAGTGAACAAAATCCTCTTCTGTTTACAATAAAATCTTGCCTTTACCATGTAGTATAAGTATATTCTAGTGTAACAAACTAATTTGATCTACTGAATCTTTAACTTTTACGGTGTGTTACACATGCATACGGTGGTACTTTTTAAATACATAATATATTATTCTCCATTTACAATTGCTGAGCCATATTACTCCTTACGCTGTGAATGTCATCAGCATACTTACATGATTGCATTAGTGCCCCCCAAAATATCAAGATAAGATGGAAAAATAAACTATATTTTAGAGTTTCATGGGAAGGTCTTCTTTTGAAAACTGTTTTAAAGAATGCATAGGCCCTGCACAAACTCATACTCCAATTCTCCAAGATGTCCTCTAGGTGTACAATACCAGGCCAGAAAAATCAAAATGCCTCCTTGTTAGAGCTAAATTAAAAGGTTTATTAATTAAACCCTAACATAAAATGATATAGATATCATTCAACACTGTGGATAATTTCAGCATTGCTATGAAAATAGAAAAAATCTTTCACCTCATTAAATCATAAAAGCAATAAAAACAACTAGGAACTAATAAAGGAGTCCATGGTGACACTCAGCAAACTTTAATAAAACATTGAGCACTTTCATCCCAGTAAAATGGACTCAGATGAAGTCTATTTTACCGAGATGAAAGTGCTAAATGTTTTATTGAAGTTTGCTGTTTCACCGTAGACTCCTTTATTTGTTCCTCATTAAATCATAAGACATTCTCTTTAGAAAAGAAAAATGGATAAAATAAGTTCCTCCTATACTGGAACCCAACCTTAGTCAGACATCTAGGAGTTCATCTAACAAATAACCTAATACAAATGGTTCAGCTTCCAGATTTTACCGATCGATGAAAATGAGATGGAGCATGTGTATAACTGGTATGTATGTGTATGGCATACTCCAGCTTGGGAGAAAAAAATACTCATCAAGAAGTTAAAATATTAAACCATTTAATATGTTTGTTTTAATCATGTGTTTTGTGTCTTTCGGCTTTTCCCAGTTAGGGGTCGCCACAGAGGAACTCCGGTCTGCTAATGATTGGCAGTAGATTTTTACATGCCGAGTTGCCAGCTCTGGTGCACAACCTTCAACGAAGGTACACGCATTTACGCATGTCTCCACACAGAAGACGGTATAACTGAGAATCGAACAGGACAGCATCTTACTGTGAGGAGACAATGCTACCTGAGCACCACAGAACAAAGGAGAGTGTAATTAGTTTTTTTCAAATGAAGAAAAAACATAAATGAGGTTTGGAACAGACTGATTTGTCCAGGGACATCTTCAAGTGGGGCTAGATAAACAGAGTAGTAGGAATTAGGAGGATAAGGGGTGGATAGAGTTGAATAGGAATGAGGGATGGTTAGGAGGATGTGAAGGTAAGTGTAGGGAGGGGCATAAAGGGTTTTAGGCAAGTGTAGCTGGAGTAGGAGTCACATTTTTTGGCGTGAACTTGCTACCTGCCCTCCCTCCCCTTTTAGTGGAGATTGCAGGTATTTTTCAGTTTGGTAGGGTAGAGAAGAGGGGCAAGCTTGCCTCTTCTGTTCCCCCTCTGGTGATGGATGCTCAATTCAATACATTAGGAAAGGCAAGTGAGCGGTTGTGCCGCTTGATAAGGAAAGGCAAGTGAGCAGTTGCGCTGTTTGATAAGGAAAGGCAAGTGAGCGGTTGCGCTGCTTAAATAAATAAGCAAGCGGAGGTAAGCTGCTTATTTGGTTGGAGGTAATTCAATAAATGGTAAGTGAAGTGAGTGGTAGTATGCTGCTTCATAAGTAAGCGAGTAGAGGTATGGACGCTGCCTACTGATCAGGATTAGCGGGGTTATGCTGTCCTAGGTTAATGTTATACGTATGTTATTTTCACCTATGTCATGTTTTGGTTGTAATTAATAAATATTGGTTAACAATCATGTTTATGGAAGTTTAATAACGTTCGTCAAATGTCATTACGTGTGATGTTTTTATTGAAGTGGACCAGGACAAATAACAATTGTGAAAATCTCAGTGATATTCAACACATAAATTATATTTACTTCTGTGGGTTGTAATGGCGACATAGTATTCAATGATTCTTATACCACGAAAATCTCTTTCAGACAAGAAGATATAAAATGTTATCATATAATTCTCACTCTCATGTAACCTCAAATAGTCTTAACTTGTGATTTCTGAAATTAGGTCTAAAGTCTTTGGTTTGGCCTTTTACTAATATTTTCAGTTCTTTTATTTTTCAAAGCACATTTCCACATGTTATTAAATCTGACTACATTCATTTGTATTTTTAAGAAGAACAAGTTGAACAACCATCATTCAATGATTTGGAATTATCTTTCCAAAAATATCTGTAATGTATTGTTTTCTCAATTAATGACAATTCATGAATAGTTTGCAGTTCAGTTTTTGGAGAGATCATTCGGTATCTACAAATATTGTGACATTCTTAGAAACTGTATAGAGGACTTATGATATCTTAAAATATCCTTTAACCTTCTTTGTAGATCTTTCTAAGACTTTTAATTTGATTAAGCATTTAGCTATTATAAACTGGAAGTAGAGACTCTTAGCCTGAAATAGATTTGATAATACCTGATGGGACTTCTTGCGAACATCTTCTTCCTGGTATACACTGATGATGTCATCCTCTATAAAGCATACTCAGACATTGTTAAAGTCAGACATCTATGATGGCACTAGTCTTACATTGTATGGAATCCAGCTTGTATACCTACACAAGTAGGGTGTTTGAATCTGACCTCAGTAACTGGTGTGTATGGGTGTGTGTGTGGTTATAGATATATTACAGTCAGTGTATCATGTTTTGAATCTGTTTTCATTTGACTCCCACTCAGGAGAACCTTTTACATAGCCCCCTGAATCCAACACCCTCTATTTCCTTATGTCCATATAACATCCTTTCTGCAGAACACTGAGGATGTCATCATCTCACAGATGCAGACACACATTGTGAAACAGATCCCCTATATGACCCTATGTACATCATCTCCAGACCACTGGATGTGCGATTGCTAATTCAGTCATGAAAACTGAATTTCAAACATTGCAACTTTTTGTAGAAAATAAGTCAGACAGAGATCCTTGCTGGGTCCCCTGCTGTTCCAGATAGCAATGAACACTACTATATGTGAATGTCTGCAGTCTTTCTGCAATTTGTACAAATGATATTGTGACGTCCGCGCCCTGGCCCAGCAATTAAGGAGCCTCAATCCTGTCCACTAACACCAGTGAGGGGCATCTCATACAGAAGGAAAGGATAACAAACACACACAATAAAGTGCAGTTTCCCTTAAGAGCACACAGAGATCACAGTCAGTTTGGGGCTGATCGCTCCCTTGCTGTCCAGATCCCCAATAAGGCTGTCCACTGGCACAGCTATATGGTCCAGATCTCAGCCTACTGGGCAAGCTAAAACCTCCAGCACCCTCTCTGTCCAACCAGTGCTTCTTGTCCCTGCCCAAGTAGCTGACACACACACACACACACACACACACACACACACACACACACACACACACACACACACACACACACACACACACACACACACACACACACACACACACACACACACATACTCATTTTTAGAAGAGGTTATACAACCACACAGACACTCCTGGGGAAGGCTGGCAAAGGTTCTCCAGCTGTGCCCCTTTTCCCCAGACTATATGGTAGTACAAGCTGCCACCACCCACTAATATTTATCAGCTAGTCAAAGGCCCTTAAAAGGGTGTACAATTATTGCTGTGCAATATTATTATCCATTTGGTATTATAGCCCAGGGCTAAAGCTATTGGAGTGGCTTTGTACAATTTTACCAGAGGCATGCAAGTACTTAAAGAGCTTAAATTATCTCTACAAAAACAGCCAGAGTCGAAAGAGTTCAAAAATATTTAATAACAAATAGTAAAAACACAAGACAATGCGTTTTACTACACAGTGATAGTCAAGAGTTCAGAGATCATAGAAAAATACTTAAAATAATTCAGTAGTACAGTTCTGACAACACAGAAAAACACTTAGTCTAATCTTTCTAGTTTCTAGCTATTTCTAAGAGAAAACACAAGTCTAACACAAGCTAACATATAGAGCAAAGGCAGAGTGCTGATGAGTTGGATGATAACGACAAAACTGTTTAATGCCCTCTGATTTAAAATCACATTCCTGGTTCACATTACATCATTCTTCACACTTCCCTGGAATCCCACGCTAACAGAAACTACATTTACATTCTTCACCTCTGGGCAGAAACCAGAGCAATAAAGGACATGTATGCATGCAAATTCTGGCCATTAACTCTGGCCTTAAAACAATAGCAAGAATTCCTTCACCTAGACTGGCCGGAGCCGTGTTTACATCAAAGGGTCACAACATGCTTTACTTGGTCAGTAGAGTGCACTGTTGCTACTTTTTTTCCAGTTCCACATGTAACACTATTTTTACCATTTAAGACAACAAGCCTGTAGTTTACATTAATATTTACAGATGACAGAATTATCTCCAAATTTCTATCTGGCTAGGCTGGCAGCCTTCACCCAATCTTCACATACCCAACCCCCCCCCCCCCGCCCGGAGAACTCAAGCTAGTTTTTGAAGTGACCCTTAAGAAACGCTGCTTGTGGGACTTGGGTCTATCTGATTATACCTTACCTTGTTCCCTGTCTTGAAAGCCCATCTGCATTGGTATTGCTAATCCCACTGCGGTGCTGCATGGACATATATGCTTGCAACCCCAGGCTCCATCTTAGCAATTTGCCATTTTGCTGGCTGGCTCAGTTTAACCATGTTAGGGGATTGTGATCTGTGATAACAGTGAATTTCCTTCCATACAGATAAGGCTGAAGTTTCTGCAGTGCCCACACAATGCCAGACATTCCTTTTCTACAGCTGCATAGCATTCTTCCCTGGGTTGGAGCCTATGACTGAGATATACCACTGAGTGCTCTTCCCCTTCTGAAGAAATCTGGCTAAGGACAGCCCCCACCCCATGGTTCAAAGCATCCACCTGCAAAACAAATTATTTGCTGTAATCTGGACTGGCTAACACAGGGGGTCCTCCCAAAGCTTCTTTAAGCTTCTGGAATGCCTGCTCACATGCTGGGGTCTACACTACCTTATCTGGCCTGTTCTTCCTTGTCAGGGCTGTGAGGGGAGCAGCTATGGTACTATAACTGGGGACAAACTTCCTGTAGAACCCGGCTATCCCTAAAAATGCCCTCACCTGCTTTTTAGTAACAGGTGCAGGCCATGCCTGAATGGCTTCGACTTTTGCAGGTTCTGGCCTTATCTTACCACTTCCCACTCTATGTCCTAGGCAGAAGACTTCTGCCATACCCACCTGACATTTGCTCGGCTTAATGGTCAACCCTGCCATCTGTAGTCTGCCCAGCACTTCCCAGACATACTGAAGGTGCTCTGGCCAGGAATGGCTGTAGACGGCAATATCATCTAGGTAAGCAAAGGCAAATCCTCCTGCTCCTGCCAGGATATGATGTACCAGTCTCTGGAGAGTTGCTGGGGCAATCTTCATCCCAAAGGGCATCTTTGTGAACTCATACAAGCCAAAAGGAGTCACAAAGGTGGACTTCTCTCTAGCATTGGGAGTCAAGGGTACCTGCCAGTAACCCTTGTTAAGATCAATGGTTGTAAGATACTTATCCCCACCCAGCTGCTTTAGGGCCTCATCTGTCCTAAGCATGGGGTAAGCATCTGACTGTGTGACTATTTAATTTCCTGTAGTCCACACAGAACCTGATGCTGCCATCTTTCTTTGGCACCAGCACCACCGGGGTGGCCCAGGGATTGTTGGACTCTTGAATCACCCCTAGTTCCAACATCTCCTGTACCTCCTCCCTCAGAGTCTATTTGACTCTCTCAGACACTCTATAAGTAGCCTGCCTAATAGCCTTTGGAGTTCTGTATCCACCTGGTGCTGCCTCAGGTAGGTGCACCCTGGCTTCCCAGTGAACATGTCCCCAAATTCCTGCAATACTGCTGTATTTCTTGAACCTGGGTAGGAGATAGCTGCTGGAACATTGCTGCCCCTTCCACTGAGGTGTCAGCTCGAGCCTCACTGAAGAGATCAGTCCCCAGATCTCCCTCAGACTCCACCTGCAATCCACTATAAATGCTCAACAGAAGGGCCTCCCTATCATGGTAAGGTTTCATCATGTTAACATGGTACAATTTGTGCCCCTGCCTTCTGCTTAGCAGTTCCACCATGTAGTTAAAATCACTTACCTTTCTTACCACCTTGTGGGGTCCCTCCCAAGCTGCTTGCAGCTTGTTGTGTCTGACAGGCATGAGAACCATTACCTGCTGCCCCAGAGCATACTCTCTAGCTTGAGCATTCCTGTTATACCACACCTTTTTCTGCTGTTGGGCTTCTGCCAGGTTCTCCTGGGCCAAACCCATGAGTTCCCTGAGTCTTGTCCTGAGGTTCAGGACATATGCCACAACAGACTCCTTGTGAAACTCGCACTCACCTTCCCACTCATCTCGAATTAAATCTAGTGGTACGCTCACCCTGTGGCCATACAGCAACTCAAAGGGTGAAAACCCTGTGGATTCCTGGGGAACCTTTCTGTAAGCAAACAACAGATGGGGCAAATATTTGCCCCACTCCCTCTTAAACTAATCTGCAAATGCCCATAGCATGGACTTGATTGTAGAGATTAACCTCTTAACAAGACCATTAGTCTGGGGAGGGTAGAGGGTGGTCTTCATTTGCTTCACCCAACAGGACTTCCACAGACAAGCCAACAGGTCTGACATGAAATTAGCACCTCTGTTGGTCAGTATTTCCTTTGAGAAACCTACCCTGCTGAAAATATTTAACAAAGCATTTGCCACCTTTTCTGCCTCAATGGAGGACAAAGCCGCTGCCTCAGGGTATTGTGTAGCATAATCCACTCACACTAGGATATACTTTTTCCCTGTGGAACTTGGGGTACTAAGAGGACCCACAATATCCATAGCTGCCCTCTGAAATGGCTCCAAAATCACAGGCAAAGGCATCAAATGAGCTTTCACCTTATCTCCTGCCTTGCCTACCTTTTGGCACTGCTCACAGATCCTGCAGTACCCTGTTACATCTCTGGAAATTCCAGGCCAATAGAAGTTCTGCATAATATACCTCATTGTACATTTTATGCCCATATGACCTGCAAAGGGAATATCATGGGCTATGGCTAGAAGCGCCAGATGGTAGGCTCTAGGCACTCCCAACTGCTGTACTCTCTCACCTTCTAGTCCTCCCTCAGGAGTCCAGTCTCTGTATAGTAACCTTTGTCCCAGTATACAGATAAACCCTTTCCTTGAGAATCAGATGCCTCCCTAGCTACCTGCCTCAGACCTTGCAATGTACGGTCTGAGAGCTGTGCCTGTCTCAACTCTCTCCTTGTAACCCTTCCCAGCTCCCCTTCCACAGGAAGTATGGCATCCTCTGACAGTGGTGCCTCACTGTCAGCCTGGGTAATACTACTCACCTCTACCTTTGCAGTCACTCTGTCCGAGGGAACATCACTACCCCCAACCAGCTGTGGCTTGCATTCAGTCTCACTGCTACAGGGTAGCTCTCTCCCTGAAGTAACCACCTCACCTGTCCTGGCTGCCAGTATGCAGTCTGTCTGGGTCTCACCCAGGCTACCAGATTTACATGCTTGTCTCCAAGCCTGACTGCGTGTAACTCCACAAGCACAGGGTACTGCACTATCAAAATCATTCCCTATCAGAACATCTGCAGATATATCCTCAAACACACCTACTTGCTGGCTTCCTTCTCCACCCTCCCAGTCAAGGTGAACCCTAGCCAAAGGTATTTCAAATGAGATCGCCCCTAAAGCTCTGATTGGAGTAGACTGCACAGGCAAGTAGTGCTCCTCTGTTACCATTGCAGGCTTTACAATGGTTATATCAGAGGTGGTGTCTCTCTTGGCAATGGCCTCTTTGCCATTCACTACAATAGGATATAACTTCTGGTGGTAGTTTGGTACCTTTGTTGTCCCAAGACAACCTACTATTGGCATTTTGTCTTTCCCACTTACAGGCTCCCTCACCTGTTGCTCCCCACCTTGCCTCCGTGGACACCTGTGTGCCACATGGCCCCACTGGTTGCATTCAAAACATTTAACCCTAGCTCCTCGATATGTACCAGGACTAGTGGCTTCCCCTGCTACTGACAGATTCTGTTGGTGCAGTCTATGCTGCCCACCATGGGTTCCTTTAGACCCATGAGCAGTACTGGGGTCCCTTTCCTGTGCAGGACTGCCCTGCATGCCAGGTATAGGTCTCCTTTCTTCCCCAACTTATCTGAAGTAGCACATTATCTATCAGCTAACCAGATGCTCATGTCCTCAGGCAAAGTGCTAAGGGCTTGTTCCCTCACCAAAAGGTCTGCCAGCCCTTCAAAAGTGGTAACCTGACATCCACTCACCCACCTATAGAAATATGTGCTTAGTTCAGCAACATATTCACACACACTTTCATCTGCCTTGCGTCTATGCTCACAAAACTTTTTCCTATACATTTCAGGTGTTAGCTTAAAAATTCTAGCAAGTGATTTTTAACAGCAGTATAATCAAAACATGCGTCAGGCATTTTTGACAAAACAGTTACAGCTTTACCATGGAGTAAGGGGGTCAGGAACTATACCCAGAGCCTTTGGTCAAAAATATACTGTAACATATGAATAAAACTATGAAAATGATCCCCCTCTTTAAACTGCGGAAGAAATTTACTGACCTTTTGTGCTTCTGGGGTCCAGTTACTCCCTCCCCCATTACCTCCATGACTCTGGCAAAGAGTCTGCATTTCCCTCTCATGCCTCCTCTGCCGCTCCTTTTCCTCGGCTTTATCTCTAAACGCCTGTCCTCCAACTCAAGTCTCTTTAGCTCCAGATGGATTTTTAAGTCCTCTGCAGAAAGGTTGAGCTGTCCATTCTCAGATGGTATTATATCTCCACTGCCAGTCTGATTGTCCTCCTGGCTGCTGTTTTCTGAAGCAGCTGTAGCTAAGGCTGCAATCAGGTCTGCCTTAGTCAGGTTTCCATGCACCAGTCCCCTAGCCTGTCACATCTCCACCAGCTGGCTCCTTGTCAGCTTTCCATACTCCTCTGCTGACATGCTGTCTGCTCACCCCAACTAACTAAGCTAACAAAAGAAATAAAACAATTATGATCTGAACTCTGAGTATTCACTGCATGGCTGATTTAGAGTAGAAAACACCTTCAAAGCTCACTGTACACAAGCTACAGGAATTCACTCTACCCACACCACTATAAGCCAATTAGTATTTGCCAACCAATTGATATGTGGTGTGGATATCCCACCACTGCCAAACAATTAGTATGTGATGCCCATGCCCTGGCCCAGCAATCAAGAATCCTCAGTCCTCACCACTAACACCAGTGAGGGGCATCTCATATAGGAGGAAAGGATAACAAATACACACAGTAAAGTGCAATTTCCATTAAGAGCACACAGATATCACAGTCAGTCCAGGGCTAGTTGTTCCCTTGCTCTCCAGGTCCCAAATAAGACTCCCCACTGGCACAGCTATAGGGTCCAGATCTCAGCCTACTGGGCAAGCTAAAACCTGCAGCAGCCTCTCTGTCCAACCAGTGCTTCCTGTCCCTGCCCAAGTAGCTGACACACACACACACACACACACACACACACACACACACACACACACACACACACACACTTTGAGAAGAGCTTATAGAACCACACAGACACTCCTGGGGAAGGCTGGCAAAGGTTCTACAGCTGTTCCCCTTTTTCCCAGACTATACAGTAGTACCAGCTGCCACCACCCACTAATATTTATAAGCTACTCAAAGGCCCTTAAAAGGATGTCCAATTATTACTGTGCAATATTATTATCCAATTGGTAGTATAGCCCAGGGCCAAGGCTATTGCAGTGGCTTTGTACAATTTTACCGAAGGCATGCAAGTACTCTAAAGAGCTTAAATTATCTCTACAAAAACAGCCACAGTTGAAAGGGTTTAAAATATTTAATAACAAATAGTCAAAACACAAGACAATACTTTTTACTACACAGTGCTAGTCAAGAGTTCAGAGATCATAGAGAAATACTTAAAATAATTCAGTAGTACAATTCTGACATCACAGAAAAACACAGTGCAATCCGTCAAGTTTCTAGCTATTTCTAATAGAAAACACAAGTCTAAGATAAACCTTACATATAGAGCAAAGGCAGAGTGCTGATCAGTTGGATGGTCAAGACAAAAATGCTTAATGCTTTCTGATTCTCTCTGTTTTTAAAATCACATTCCTGGTTCACATTACATAATTTTTCACACTTCCATGGGTTCCCAGGCTAACAGAAACTACATTTACATTCTTCACCTCTGGGCAGAAACCAGAGCAATAAAGGACATTTATACATGTAAATTCTGGCCATTAACTCTGGCCTTAAAACAATAGCAAGAATTCCTTCCTCTAGACTGGCCGGAATCATGTTTACAACAAAGGGTCACAACATGCTTTACTTGTTCAGTAGAGTGCACTGTTGTTACATTTTTTCCAGTTCCACATGTAACACTATTTTTACCATTTAAGACAACAAGCCTGTGGTTTACATTTATATTTACAGATGACAGAATTATCTCTAAAAGTCTATCTGGCTAGGCTGGCAGCCTTCACCCATCTTCACCCAATCTTCACAGATATGACCCTTTCTTATGTGGGAGATCCCTAAATTTCTACAGTGCCTGTTACAATATCATCATCATTGTCATCGACACCCTTTTCTCCATTTTTACATGGGGGATGGGATTACAAATCAGCATTTATCATTTTAAATAACTCACATAGAAACAATCATTTAAATAAAATTCAAGATTAGACTACAAACACAGGCTACAAATTAAAAGTACTATTCTCCATTCTGGATTATAAAACTGATTAGTAAATCACAATTATATGCCTATTAATACAGATTAGATTTTACATAATGAACATACATGGCTGTCTCCCTTTTGCATTACATATGGTTCTTGTTCAAACAGACATATATTTTTTGGATATTGCTTATTGGAATTGTAAGATCTGAAGAAATTATGTTTTATTTAATAAAGGAAGATATGGGAAGACAGGAAAGCTGGAAATAGGGGAGAAAGAAGGCAGGGACAAGTTTTTACTTACCATGTGTAGGATTCTGAAGTTTCATTATTTTCATCTTGAGATTTTAAGACTCAATAATATAGGCTTCAAGATTTAGACATGAAACCATATATATATATATATATATATATATATATATATATATATATATATATATATATATTATCATCATCATCATCATCCCCCTTTTTCCCATTTTTACATGGGGTCGGGGTATCGTATTAACTGTCGCCAACTATCTCGATTCAGTGCCACTCTCCTGCCTTCTTCAACACTCATGCCTGACTGTCGCAGATCTTCTTTCACACAATCCATCCACCTCTTTGCTGGATGCCCTCGCTTCCGCTTACCTTCTTCCTGTCTGTCCCAAATCTCTTTCACCAGATTGTCTTCTGCTTTTCTATGCATGTGCCCATACCATCGTAATCTGTTCTCTTTGATCTTTTCTGCAATTGGAGCTACTTTGGCTTCTGCTCTTATGTCCTCATTTCTTCACCTGTCCCACAGTGTGCATCCTACCACCTTTCTCAGGCACTTCATTTCCATCACCTCTAGCTTCTTCAACTGTTCTGCCTTTACTGCCCAGGTTTCTGTACCATACAGTAGTACTGGCCGCACCACTGTCTTGTACACCTTACTTTTCAGCTTCTTTGGCATTCTTCTGTCATAGACTACACCTAATACTCTATGCCAGTTGGCTGCAGCCCCTCTGATTCTAGCTTTGACCTCTTCATTCAGACTACCCTTCTCCTCAACCACCCCTCCCAGATACTTGAAGCTGTTTACCTGTTCCACTATCTTCCCATCTATCTCTATTCTTAGCTTCTTCTGATTTCCCCAATCTGCTGCCATTACCACTGTCTTATCTATGCTTAGCTAAGCACTATATATATATATATATATATATATATATATATATATATATATATATATAGGGTCTACATGATAAACTCAACCATTCACAATGTTGACAATGTCTTCATCAACACATATTTGTCGAACGGCCACATCATCGATTTCTTTCCAAGGGAAAGAAATCGGTAGGCCAAACACACACAACACAATACAACAAACACTATAAACTGTAGGGCTTTGCCCCCCACACCCCCTAACTAAATATATTAACTCCGTGATCACACTACAGTGGGGAAAAGGGCTGATGTAAAACAACAGCCAAATCAATGATGTGGCCATTCACTGAAGTGGCCGTTCAACACGTGTCGATGAAGACGTTGTCGACATTCTGTATGGTCGAGGTTATTATATATATATATATATATATATATATATATATATATATATATATATATATATATATATATATATATATATATATATATATATATATGTGTGTGTGTGTATGTATGCATACTTCAATTCATATGCATATCTATATGTTTATATAGCTATATCTATAGATATATCTATAGATATATGTAGATTTAAGATAAATGCATACATAATCAGACAAACATTCCATGTTGGAGGGAAGCCTTCTAGCTTATCAGTTGGAGTGGTAAGCATCAGGTAGCCTATCTACCACAAGAGGAGTGGTCCCTGGCCCAAAAATTGTAGCTATTGGCTGTTTGAGCAATTTTTTTCCATCTCTTTTGACTTTGTGGTTTGAAAGCCACACTTGTGTCTGTTTCCCACCTTTCCTATAACTAGCGTAGTCTGGTTACAGAGTTGCTGTATCCAGGATTGTTAGTAAGCTTCTGAGCCCCCAAGCCTTTCTGTGTTGAAGGAAAGCCTTCTAGCTTACCAGTGGGAGTGGTAAGCACTAGGTAGCCTGTCCTCAATGGGAAGAAAGAGTTTTGGCCCAGAAATTATAGTTTATTTGGCCGTTTGGGCAGTTTTCCATCTCTTTCAACTTGCTGGCTTAAAAGCCTACGTTTGTACTTGTTCCCCACCTTTCCTGTAATTAGTCTAGTCCAGGTACCAATTTGCTGTATTCCAGGATTCTTTGTAAGCTTCTGAGACCCCTAAGCCTTTTTGTGTTGGAGGGAAGCCTTCTAGCTTATTAGTGAGAGTGGTAAGCATTAGGTAGCCTATCTACCACAAGAGGAGTGGTTCCTGGCCCAGAAATTGTAGCTATTGGCCATTTGGGCAGTTTTTTTCCATCTCTTTCAACATTCTGGTTTAAAAGCCACACTTGTGCTTGTTTTCCACCTTTCCTATAACTAGCCTAGTCCAGATACAGAGTTGCTGTATCCAGGACTGTTGGTAAGCTTCTGAGCCTCGCAAGCCTTTCTGTGTTGGAGGAAAGTCTTCTAGCTTATCAGTGTGAGTGGTAAGCACTAGGTAGCCTGTCTACCATGAGAGGAGAGGTTCTTGGCCCAGAAATTGTAGTTTATGGACCATTTGGACAGCTTGTCTGTCTCTTTCAACTTTCTGGTTTAAAAGACCACATCTGCGCTTGTTTCCCATCTTTCCTGTAACTAACCTACTGGGTAGCACTAGAAAACCTTAAACTGATACAAGCCTTCTAGCTTAGGAGAGAGACTTTGGAGTGATTAAGTATCAGTTTTCTGTACTTTCTTGCTGTACTTAACTGTTTTCCGCCTAAATTCAGATTTTCCAGCATTTACTGTGATTTAAAAGCTTGTTTTTTTCACATATTGTACTTATTTGACTGCCTGCACTTTTAAAAAGTTTTTTGTTTAAATAATTTGTTTAACTGTTGTAGGCTACACACTAAAGTGTGATAACTTTTTCTGATTGTTTGTAGTCGTTTAAAGCTGTTTTAAGTGTATGTTTTACTGTTTTTGCCTTATCTTTTCAAAAAAAAAAACAAAAAACAAAAAAACAAACAAAAAAATCCTTGTTTCCCGTCTTTCTAAGCTAGTATAGTCCAGTTTTTAGGCTATTGCTGAATTCAGGTCTGTGATACTAGTTTCTGAGTTGCCCATACCTTACTTGGATAGAAGGAAGTTTATCTGTTCACCTGTGAGAGAGGGGAGCTTTGAGCAACCTATCTGTTCCTGGAGGAGTGGTTCCAGCCCAGAAGTTAGTAGTTTATTGGCCATTTTGGGCTAATTTCTATCTCTTTCATTTCCCTACTATAAAAACCATGTTTGCACGGTTTTGTGCACCGGGCAGTGCCGGTTAGCTATGGTTAAATTATTCCCGGCTCCACTAAGTCTCCTGTTCTGTTTTTCCCTTGAAACTAGTCTAACTCTCAACCTAAGCACTCAAAAAGCATCTTACAGCCCAGCACTTGCTCAGACCTAATAGCAAGCACTAATATACCCTGACACTGATTGCCCAGCAGGGCAGCAGGGCGCTTTATTCACCCCTCACCAACCAAGCGACTAAGCAGCTCACCCTACTATTCAGGCATGATCAAAGGGCAACTTCAGGTGCACTCTCCAGTCCAGCTGGTGAATCTGGGTATCCTGAGGCAATGTTACAACTGCCTCATGTACACAGACAACCCTCTCCTCTAACCTCAAAACACTAACATATGTGAGAGATGCAATTATAAAGCCAAACTGGAAGTTAAGCTGTCTCCACGCAAGACTGGAATAGACAGTCAAGAGGAGAAGATTAATGCTTGCACCAAAACTCCAGCCGCACACAGACTTACTAAAACAGCACTGGCAAAAAATACACATAAATACACAAAATCATACGCGGATGCTCTAAATAAAAACCTGCAAATGCATCAGAGACCTCCAAAGCAGACACCCAAACAACTTGCACTTCCCGTCACAAACCAGACAACACATATAACACAAAATCAATGTGCCGCACAATCACAGCCCTTAAGGTGAAATAACATACCTAACACACTAGTAATAGGTGACTGTATAGGCAAGCACACTGACGTCCCACTCACTAGGCTGGACAAGCAGAAGGTTACTGTTAGCTGCCTGTCGGGAGCCAGAATCCGCCAGATAACACAAGCATTCAGGTCACTCCAGAACAAGTACAAATATGACTCTGTCATTGTTCATGTTGGTGTGAATGACCTGAGACGTACATCCCTGGACTACATGAAAAAAGATATGGAAGAGCTCTCTGATCATGTAGCCCAGGCTGGTATGACCCTGACCCTGAGTAGCATCCTGCCTTCAGCAAGAATGATACCTCAGTATAAAGAAAAAATGATCAATTTCAACAATTGGCTAAGCTTCTGGTATCATTCAAAGGGGATCCAGTGTCTGTCAGCCTTGGACGACATGCTCAACAAGCCACGTTGCTTCGCAAGAGACGGCTTGCACCCTGTCACCCCTAGGCTTTTGAATACTGGCGAAGGCTCTTGCTGCCCCCATAGTGCCTTTTTTAGGCAAGGCTCAAAAGTCAAACCCACCTCCGTAAACAGCACAGTTAACAAAAAACTGAGGGTTATGCTACTCAATGCCAGGAGTTTAAATCTCA
Organism: Protopterus annectens; assembly: GCF_019279795.1. Classification (NCBI taxonomy): domain Eukaryota; kingdom Metazoa; phylum Chordata; order Ceratodontiformes; family Protopteridae; genus Protopterus; species Protopterus annectens. The sequence goes on from NC_056735.1 coordinate 1,459,245,743, forward strand.
AAATGCCCGCGCTCGAAGCACTCCTCAGTATGGAGAATGTCGACATCTGTGCAGTAAATGAAACCTGGTTCAAGGCTCCAGAGAGCACCCCAGCACTACCGGGCTACAACTCATACCACACGTTTCGGCCACAGAACATGGACTGAAACACAAAAGGAGGGGATGTATCCATCTTCATTAAGGATACCTACACCTCCAGGTTAGTGGCGCAGCATGATACCTCTGAGATCATCCATGTGCAACTAACATCGGGCAAATCTGCAATGCAAATTGTGGCCTGCTACAGATCACCCTCCATGACCCAGGACCACTACTCCACCTTTCTGGAGACATTGGAAAACATGAAGGTCCTACCAAACACCCTGATATTGGGCGATTTCAATGACCCTACCATTCACTGGGAAAACTACTCAAGTACAAATTCCCAGGCCCAGCGCTTCCTGGAATTCATCATCTCAAATGCCCTGGATCAGCTGGTAAACTCCCCTACCAGAGGTGAAAACATATTGGACCTGGTCATCACCAACATGGGTGACAGGTGTTCCACACCGGAGATCAGCCCGTCACTGGTTAGATCAGACCATAGACTAATCACTCTGGATGTCCACACCCCACCACTACCCCCAACTAAGGAAACCACAGTAAAAAAACTTTTTTAAAGCAAACTTCACCTTACTTAAGACAGAGGTGGTAAGTTTCACAGCCCCCACGCTAAAGGATAGTGCTGCCCAAGATGCAGAAACCTTTACAAATGCACTCTATGAGCACCTGCAAGGATGCATGGATTGTGCCATCCCTAGCAAAACCAAGACTCACTCCTCTAAGAGAAGGAAACCAGTTTGGTGGACCCCTGCAATAAACAGGCTGTACAATAGAAAGAGGAAACTATTTCAGAAAAAAAGCAAATCCCAAGAAGGAAAGACATCCCTGATCAGTATCAGTAAGAAACTGAGGTCCCTCATGAAATCATCCAAGGCCAACTTCGAAAGAAAACTAGCCAAGGATTTAAAAGATAACCCCAAAGCCTTCTTTAGCTATGTTAAGAATCTAAGTGGCAACTCGCAGATATGCACTGAACTAGTGCAAAATAGCACAAAATATACTGAACCTACTGATACTGCCAACATCCTGGCAGATAGATTCAGTGCAAACTTCAGCCCCCTCTCACCTCCAAAAGGGCCCACAGCAATACCAGAAAAGTGTAGTGTCCCAAAAATCACAGATGCACAGGTGAAAACAGCCCTTTCAAAAGCCAAAAACACAGCGTCAATGGGACCAGATGATGTCCCAGGCTGCGTCTTGCATGAACTACAGAATGAACTAACCCCCCACCGAAACACGCTTTTCAACCTTAGCCTCTCTACAGGCTACGCGCCCATAGAATGGCATACAGCAACGGTTATTCCTCTCCACAAAGGAGGGACCACAACTGACTCTGGTAACTGTTGCTCCATAAGCCTGACTAGCCTGTTCTGCAAGGCTATAGAGTGCATCATCATAGAACTCATTAACAAAAATATTGGGAACCTCCAAACACTTGACCCGACCCAGTTTGGCTTTGTTAAGGGCAGATCATGCCTACTAAACCTGGTTGACTTCTTCAAGACAGTCACCAAGGCCATAGACAAGGGAAAGGTGGTTCACACAGCCTACCTTGACCTCGCCAAGGCTTTCGACACCATTCCCCACTCGGGTATTACAGGAAAAACTCACCAGCCTGAATATAAACCCCTACGTCATGAGATGGGTTGCCAACTGGCTTACAGACAGAACTCACACAGTAAGAATAGCGGGCTCCAGGTCTGACTCTAAACCAGTCACAAGTGGTGGCCCAAAAGGCTCAGTCCTGGGACCGCTACTGTTCGGCATATACTTCTCAGAAGTACAGGCAAACACAGGAGGACTAGGGCTAACCAAGTTCGCTGATGACTGCAAACTGGGAGCCATAAGTGACTCTCTGGCTGACACTGACATCCTCCAAAAGGGCCTTACTGAGACAGACACCTGGTGTCAATGTCATGGCCTCAAGCTAAATGCCAAAAAATGCATAGTCATCCCGTTTGGGAAAAACAAAACACCCACGAATTACCACATAGGTGGCAGCCCCCTTAATACAGAAGAGGTAATAAGAGATCTGGGGAGCCAGGTAGATAGTAATTTCTCCTTTGACAATCATATTGCCAAAGTAGTTAGGAAATTCTTCTATGTGGCCCATCTAATTACTAAAGGGTTCGCATCTAGAAATAAAGAGTTTATAGTGTCCCTCTACTCGTCACTCATTAGACCCATCATAGAGTACAATGCCCCATTTGGGATGTACCTCACAAGACACTTCCAACAGCTGGAAAGACCACAAAAGTATCTCACCAAGAGGATTACTGGTCTCAAACATATGGCCTATGCAGCCCGACTGAAAAAACTCTGGCTGTACTCAGTGACATATCGCTTACTCGGAGGTGATCTCTGCATGACTTACAAAGTCATGTCCAACTCAGAATTGATGGACATGCTCCAGCTAAAGAAATCCAAGTCACTGTGAGCCACACGCTCTAGTGAGCTAAACCTCACCACAACAGTAAATAGAACATGCTGAAGGGATAGATTCCTGTCACAGAGACTCCCCATGCTTTGGAACAACATTCCAAATTACATCAGGCAGAGCCCCACACTAACACACTTCAAGAGAAACCTTGACGAGTGGATGGGTAACAGAAAATACACCCTTTGGATCACTTCATTGGCTCTGCTTAACAGAGGATCAGTTAATTAATCAATGGGGCGGCAAAAGCCGACACACTCTGGCTAGACTTATAACTGCCCTCGGCAGATAGAGTAGTACCTACATATGAACCTATGAACATAGAAATATCAAGTGAAATGTGAACATCTAGGATAAACCCTTAAGTGCATATTATTATCTTGTATAAGAAATCTTAACATTACTAGTCTCCCATCAGGACACAAGTGCTCATCAGCAGTTTAATTCTGCTCACTGGTAAGCCATTAGACCTCAGGAGTTTCTTAGTGTTTTTAGCTAATTATCTGGATCTGTACAACTGGTCTTCACTTTCTGATTCTTGACTACTGCTCTGCTTATTTGTTTATTTTACTGGTTTGATTCTGTCATTGAGCAAGTGTTTTACTCACATTACCACTGCAGCTATGTTGTCTCAATGCTACTATGCTGTACTAAAACTGCTGTTATAAATGTAATTTAGATCTACATGACTTGGTGTTGCGGTTAGAAACAGTGTTTACTGATTTTGCACTGCAGTTGTGTCACTGCTACGGATTCAAGTGTACTGTTAAGTGTTCATTTTACTTTTTCTTGTATGCACAGGATAATTGTCTGCTAAATGTATTGTGCATAATTTATCAACTTGTTTCCAAACAAAGTTATGGCACTGTGATGTTTAAGCTGCTGAAGTACTCTCAGACTGTTGCAGTAGCATCTGTTCTCCTGCTATCTATTGTTTCTCTCCTGCTCTCTCCACTCTATCCTCAGACCTGTATCTTTTAACACCCTCCTATCTCCTCATTACTTCCTTTAACCTGTCTTTGTCTCATTCTACTAGCTTCGCCCTCTCTTTTTCTCTGTCTTCACAGCACACGCAGGCAACTCTGCAGTCTGTGGCTACCACCCTCCATACAGTCTAGGAAGGAATCAGTACTGCAAAACTAAACTAAAGATATACCCTTTGAGCCTGAACAGCAGGGTCAGTCCACCCAGGCATTCTACATGTGTGTGTTATGGTAGTGAAGCTTTGACATTAGCTGTTTTACTTGGTAGCTCTCAACGTGCTAATAACACTGACTGTTTGAGCCTTGTGCCCCCCCCCCCCCAGTTTGTGTAGTAATCCTAACTGTCCAGTAGAGCAGTACACACTTAATTCAGGTCCTTCATATGCTCTGTGATTAAAAATTAACCCTCGAGCACCCCTTCCAGTGCTGTTTGGCTTAGTTTTGTATCACTTGAGCCCCACCTGTTTATTTGCAACTTTAGACATTCCCCTTCATTGCTAATGTATCTCCCTACTCTAATCTGTGCACAAACTGGCTACTAATAAGCAAGTCAATGTGAAGACATACTCCCAACCTTAATAAACTTTGTTGTCTCTTCCCTCCTTCACTTTACAGGTAGAGTTTATATTATTACTCACCCCCTCTGAGGCCTTCACTGATAGTTTTCCACTTCTTGCCTCTCTGGTTTGGCTGGTTTCTTTGCATTGCACCTGGTTCACACCCTTTTCTGCTACCCCCTCTCCAATACAAAATCTGTATTAGATTTCATTTGTTTATGGAGCCATCTTTGAATTACTAGTGTCCCATCAGGACACAAGTGCTCAAAAGCAGTTGAATTCTGCTCACTGGTAAGCCATCAGATACTTACCTGGTGAGCCACAGCTTGGAGGGGTTTAAACCCTGCTCTGTTCATCTGTGCTACACATGGGCTCACTTCGCATCCCACCCTGCCCCTAATCTCACCTGCCCCCACTACATCTAGACTTATTCTAGGCACTAACCCCTCCCGATAACCAGCAACCAATCAGAGCAATACTAGTAACCTATCTCCTCTGTCACCCACATTACCCCACCCACTTCTGACCTAATGTGCTTACACTCCTTACCTGTACTCTTCTTGCACATCTTACATCTTACCAGACCTCCATAATAGACACACCCCACCACTATCACTGTACCCTTGCTCTCACTTCTATCCATCACCCACCTACTAATTACACTTTTCCTACCATCACAATCTCCATCCCAATGCACCCACCATACTACCAGTCACCTGTTAACATTCAAACAAAAATCTATCCCTAAAATATGACAGCTTAAAAATTACCAGATTTATAAAATTTATATTTACTGTCTCATCTAAATTAGCCCTCAGTGGTGATATCCACCCTAACCATGGTCTTACCATTACCAACTCTTCACCTAAAAATCTGCCTAAAAGCTGCTCCTTCTCACAACTAACATCCAACAGAAAGCCATTTGACCTCCTGTTCATGTGTCTAAATATCAGAAGTATAACTAATAGAACCCATGACCTAAACACCAACATAGCTTTAAACTCTCCTGATATTCTCATCCTCACTGAAACCTGGCTCAAACCTCATATCAAAAAATGAGGAAATACTCCCAACAGGTTATAACATTCTTCAAGTAAATAGACTATCTAAGAAAGGGAGTTGTGTGGCTCTAATGTTTAAACACCACCTCAACATCTAGATCCTAAACACATCTGCCCCTACATTGGAAGTGAAGAATTCCTATATGCCAACCTCAAACTAAACCCAATTAAAACAATCAACATCATAGGATGCTACTTCCCACCTGGCCAAAACATCCTACCCCTGGAAAACCTCCTGAACTGGGCTAACCATTCCCTACCCCAAGAAACCATAATCCTAGGTGATTTTAATATCAAATGTCTGTCTTGTAGTAACCAATCACCCAGCCCATCTCCTAAACCTTCATGATTTTTCCCAACTAACACAGTCACCTACCCGGATAATTAAAAACTCTAACAAAAATACTCTCAACTGGATATTAGTCAATAAAGACCCTCACTCATACTTAGCTGGCCGTCTACCAGACAGCCTCAGTGACCACACTCCAGCATTCCTTCTGAGACACCACTTAAAATGTGCTAAACCCATCATCTATAGGCAAATCCAAAACAGGGCAAACTTTAATCCTCTCTCCTTTATCTCATCCCTTCAAAAATGTGATTGGGCACCACTAAAGTACCTCAATCTGGATGAAGCCGTCCACTTCTTTAATAGCACATTCCTAAATATCCTAAACACACATGCCCTCATAAGAAATGCCAGAGTCAAAACACTGTATTCCCCTTAGCTACAAAAAAGCACCAGGGCACTAATGCAAATCAGAGATAAGGCCTGGGAGCACTGGTGCTTAACAACCCCCCCTTCTCTAGACAGTCATTCCTAGAGTTGAGCAACAAGGTCAAAAAGCAAATAAAAGAAGATAAAACCCAATATTATCAGTCTGCCCTAAACTCCTCCCATCACAAACCTAAGCAGATCTGGTCCACAATAAACTCCTTTCTCCACCCAGGTAAAGTAGGCACCCCCCACCTACCACTCTCCCTTCCTCCAGCAGTATTGCTGACTCATTCAATAAACACTTTACTGAAACCATTCTGTCTTTGACTAAACAACACAACCCTCTACCCACCCTCCCCACATCAAAACCAAATACTCTGCCCACAGTCTTTTCTTTTTCATCAGTGCCTACCTCCTATATAAAAAAAACTTCTATTGAAACTTAAACCTACAAGACGTGCAGCTGACAATCTCCCCTCTGAATACCTAAAAATAGCCAAACTGATCATAACGAACTTATTTAAATCCTTAGAGTAAAGAGTCCATCATATGCAACTTTGGACTATTTGTTTTATGTGGCTTTAAGAAAAAGAAAGGCGGGTTATTTGAAAGTTAATTGAAAGATTGATTGTTTAGTTTATATAAACCTGACTTGTATATGTGTTTATTTTTTCTGATGAAGTGTACTCACTGAGTGCACGAAAAGCGCTTCAATAAATCACAGTCATTTAGTGTATGCAGGTTCTTTCTTGGTTTGTTCTGTGACCGTTCTATAGTTTCTCACCTAAAAATAGCAGCAGAAGCCCTAGCTTATCCAGTCTCTATCTTAATTAATCTGTCCTTATCAGGAAAGCTATGTCCCCACACTGTGGAAAATATCCTACATCATTCCTCTATATAAAGGTGGCTCCTCCACTGAACTTTCCAATCATCGCCCCATAGCCATCCTTTCTCCACCTTCCAAGATACTTGAGAAATGCATCCATTCTCAAGTCTTAGACTGCCTCTTAGCTAATAACCTCCTCTCCAGCTCCCAGCATGGCTTCAAGCCATACCGCAGCACTACTACTGCCTTGCTGTCTTTCACTAACGCTATCCTTCATCATAAAAATAATGGCCTGTTCTCTTCTGCTATATTTCTGGATCTATCCAAGGCTTGTGACATGGTCTCACACAAACTATTAATCTCTGTTCTCACTAACCTATCCTTTAACCAATCAGCTACTGATTGGTTTCACAGCTATCTAACTGGCTGCCAGCAATCAGTTGTCTGGCATAATGACCTATCTCCTCCACTTCCTGTAACACTCGGTGTTCCCCAAGGCTCCATCCTTGGTCCCCTACTATTCTCACTCTTCACCAGTGATCTGTTCACAGCCACCAAACATGCTTCTCTTATACAGTATGCAGATGGCTCCACCCTCATCTACTCAGCCCTGACTCTACCTGAACTTCACAAGATCACACAGAAAGCCTTTTTCATCTGTTGAAAGCTAGATATCTAATGCCCAGTTATTACTCAACTTGAGCAAGACTAAACTCCTTATCTTCCAATCCACTAAATCTAACCCAATTATCCCCCACTTTAATATTCTAGCCAAAGACAATACCGTCATATCCCCAACAGAACACACCAAACTACTTGCCGTTGAGATTGATAACAATCTCAGATTTGACACTCACATTTCTCATACCATAAAAAAAGTTCACAAAAAACTAGGTGCATTGTACAGAAACAAACAATTCCTCACCAAGACAGCCAGAATTTCTGCTGCCAATTCCCACCTAATCTCCACTTTACTCTATGCCTCTCCTATACTTACCTACTAGTGGAACAATGGCTTCCTTGGACTTAGAAGCCATACATTTGTTCATAAGTTGTGCAGCATAGAATGATTCCCTTACCACTGTAGACACCTGGTGGTCAAAGGCTAGATTACTATCTATGTGTGTCCCTAAGTCCCTGACTATTGGGTCAACTCAAAGGGGTGTGTTGACAATATGATAGTTACCAGGAGATGGATGACTTCCCAAAAGATACTATTATACATTTCTTGGCATTTAGTTTTAGTCCAAAGCTCTGACACCATTTGTTTGTCTGTGTCAGTAATAAATATGTTTTTAGTTCAACACCCCCACACACATACTATTAAAGCAATCACAATTTATGACATTAATATACATGTCTTTTTGTCAAGATTTCCAAAAGCATTGCCTACACCATATATTATTACTTCATTTAGACAGACGGGAAATTCATTAAAAAATGTTATGCTCTTATATGTCTCCCATTTAAGAGAATGAAAGATAATACATATTATACAGCTGACATTTTACACAGTAGAAGTTTATACTACAGTCTGTTGACTGCTGCTCATGTGTACATTTTATATTCATTTTATCTTATCACTGTTTATCTCCTTATACAGCATATATATATATATATATATAGAGAGAGAGAGAGAGAGAGAGATGGACTCCCTACATACTTCATTTCAGTCATAACCATGTTATTTATTTATTTAATTACTTATTTAATGGTTGCCGACCATATAAGTGAGCAGGGCCAAGGACTCAGCCCCAACCTAGGCAAATTAGGCAAATATAAAGCACTGATATGAAGTACAAAAAAGCATAACATAAAACATATAATTTATATTAGAGCAAATAGAATGACCAAAAGCTTATATACTTCAGTTGTGAAAATGATGCACCACTCAGTACAGCAGTCATTTGCAGAACACAGAAGAGACCTCCACAAACTACAATAATGGTCAAGATATATTGTTTAAGTAGTAGGAGTGTAAAAGAAACAGCAATAGTAATAATAATAATAATAATAATAATAATAATGCGTTTAAATATCCCATACCAATCATGCTACTTTCTAATACCCTGACATTAACATCTGAATTATTATTGAATCACTCTGTTGAAGTAGGTGATCATACTGCAGGGATATCAGGGATGCTTTGTTATAGAATTTTCTAACCAGTGTCTCTAAAGCAGTTATATTTGTTTTTATTAAGCAGATGGGAATGGAGAGCCTTCTTGAAAGACAAAAGATTGTCTGTTGTCTGATTGCGTCAAGTAAGGAATTCAAATAACCTGAGGCAAGTTCAGAGAAGGATCTTTTGTGGGTGGTAGGAGTAAATGGAGGCATTCCAAGAACAAATGAGTTGCACATGCATAGATAGAGGGATGGGGTTTTGATGCAGAATTTATTAAGAACAGGAAGACAATATTTTTCAGTGAAAAGTTTAAAGGTAAGTGTGTTAAGAATTAGTGAAGCCCTCCATCTAACAAGAAGCCATTTGCTAATGTTGAGAATGTTACAGTGATTTTCATTTTCACTGTATAAGTTAGTAAATCTGAATATTTGGTTTTCAGCATATTGGAGCTGCTTGGCAGTTTTTGGATGAGCCAGGCACAATAACTGGCATTCCATATTTGAGTCTAGGGAGACTATATTTATGGCTATTGCATATTGAACGTTGATGGTCAGAAGGTGAGAGATCTCATAATACAGTCTCAGTTGACTTTGGGAGTTTGGGTTCCAATATGTTTGCATTACATATAGGACGGGAGATCCTAAAGGATCACAAATTACAAAACTTTAAGAGTACTTGTAATTAAGTTTTAGCTTGTACGAAATATTATTAGAGAACTTTTGTGGGAATTGACTGTTAGGTTATCAGCGTTACCATCATTTTGAATATATCGTACCTGGCTGCCTGTCACTGCGTTACTTTCTGAGCAGCAGTCCTGGAGTAGCTGATTTATCAACACCCAGCTTATCAAAGTAACTGACTTATAAAAATCACTCCCTTTCCAGGAATTGGTGCAGTCCATGAGTTAGTATATTTAAACAGAGGGTTGTCGAGCAGTGGGTTCTAAACACCTGAAATCTCTAAAATTTCTTTATTTTTTTTTTTTAATTTTATTTATTTTATATTTGTTGACCGGGTTTGTCCGACTGGGCTACAAATGCCCATTTTCAGCAGAGGCCTGAGGAGAAAAGCTCCAACAGAAAATAGAAATTTTACATATTAAATACATATAGGAATACATTTATCAGTACCGCAAAATATTTTATTTCCCAAGACGACGCTTCAACAAGTTGTCCTCCCAGTCAAATGGTGCTCAATAAAATGGAGCAGATCCAGTTATAAGCCTATTACATTGATCATGTTTTTGAATGAATGAAATGTGTGAGTTTCTGCAACTGGCACTGCTTTACCAACTGTATCAACCTAAAAGCATCATGTCTTTGCTTGTTTTTGTGCTGGTATTGCATCATCTACTTTTTAATATCAGAAAAAAAATGTTGTGAAAAATGTATATAATGGATGGATTAGTGACTGATGAAAAACACAGCTCTTTGTCAAGCTTTTATTTATTTAGCTTCAGTCATGAGTAGCCTACCAGATTCTTCAAGGGATAAGCTTTGTCCCCCCACCAAGGTTTCTAATGCTATACTAGAACTAATAACTCCATATATGAAATGGTGCTCTCATCACCTTGTATATCCATACAACTAGTTTTATTCCACCATGAGATGTGTTGTAGCATGTGGCTTGCCGGCATTAGTCAAAGTGGAGGTCCCTTAGCCAGAGATATTGGGCCATTGTGTGCACAGTTCCTGCTGTGATTACCTTTACAGAACTGACCCAGAATGTGTAACTGCAGAGTACTGTACCATTAGTCCATTGTTCCCGTTTTGTTGTGTCTTCAGTGATGAGTCACTCTCAGGTTCTTGCTATAGTGAATAATGTGCTTCATGTGTAGCAGGTTACTATGTTAGTTCAGCGCATTCAGATTCATTGCCACAGATGCACTGGATTATGCATGGGTCATTTATTCTGCAGCCTTAAAATGATGCCTTACTTATCAGAACAAGCATTGACTTTGGTGTTGCTAAGATGTAGTTACTTCTTAACTAAGTTTCACATGTGGAAAGCATATGCAGAAGAAGATATCACCATGAACCAGGAATCCATCAGTCATGTTTCAGAGTCCATTCACAATGTCCCTGTAGCCTCTGCTTTTAAGAGAAAATTAGCCAATATAATGGGACTGACAAAAAAGGTAAAGGGGAGTTGAGGAGGCAAGGAGCTATCACCTACAGAAATATTGCAAATTTCTTTGACATTTTGGCAGCCATATAAAAGGTGGTACCCTTAGTTTTCCAGGCGCTGTAAAATACATCACATTCAAGATAACAAAATCATAGCTGCACTATATTTATTCAGTGTATGTGTGAAAACATGTACAAACCCTACATGGGATAACCTGCCTTCAAACTTAGGCAAGACAGACATGTTAGCCATAAATTCAGTGGAACCTGTGAAAGTTCCCAGCAGTTCCTAGGTCACTAACTAAAAAAGGCAAAAAAACACTAACGTTCTAAGACAGATGTTTTAAATATTTATCCAAACGTGGACCTATATATGAAGGTTGAATAAAAAATGCTTATATGAGGTAGAATGCATCGTATACAGGTGTCTGGGTTGATTCCACAAGTGGCAGTTACTTGAAGCCTAAAACATCAAAGAACACAATGTCAGTAGCTGTCTCACTTCTTTGAGCTAATGGACCACAGAGTCATTATATAAAAGCTTGGAGGTGGACTTGCCCCTACATCAACTTTGCTTCTCAATTACAAACTGAAAGCAAAAAATTAACACAATATATTAATTAAAAAAAGTATTACCACCCTGAAACACACACACACACACACACACACACACACACACACACACACACGCAATTACCCATACACACACACATGTACAAGTACGCACACACTCTCTCACACAGACACACACACACATGCACCTGCTCATGTGCAAACACACACACACACACACACACACACACACACACACACACACACACACACACACACAAGCACATACACACACACACACATGTGCTACTAGCATATACTTATCCTAAAAAATACTAGTATTGCAACTGCTATTTATTCATAGACCAAACATGTGCATAGATATACATACGCATCCATTTGTAGGTTCATAGGTTCAGCGGAGATTACTTGGCTAACAGCTTAAGTGCCTTTACAAGTCTAGGCAATATAACACAATTTTACCCAATAAATGGCCCCAAGGGGCAAGAGGATGGCATGGATTTCTGCCTATGCCTTGAGTATCTTACAGCTTGCCCCTGTCCATAATGGACATAGGTGCTATCCCATTTGTGAATTTGCAATTCCCCAGCCATTGATCCAAACTGCAGTTGAAGAGGGCCAGAGAAGGGCTTGCTTAATGTGACTAGGAAGCCTGTTCCAAAGAAGGGACAATCTCTGAGATGCATATCTGTCTCTAAAGTATGTTTTGTTTGAGTTGCTGACTAAGTTTAGATCCCTAGATCTGGAGACCCCCGTACTGTTTGACTTGCAGACGTGCAGCAGCTCCATCCAGGCTGGATTTGTGAGTGCCTTGTAGGTCAGGCATAGGTCACGTACATGCATAATTAATCTAAAGATGGGAAGTATATGCAGATGATACTGCCTTTCATGTTCATCTTGCAAAACCTGACGGCACCTCTTGTTTTAAAGTCTTAAAGTCTACTGGCCATGAGATGATGCTATAACTATATTTTCAGGAACAAAATACTAAATAGAAGATTATTTGAAAGAGGAATAAAGAATAACAAGCAATTACACTATTTTACTAACATTGTTGGTTTAATAAAACACATCACAGAGATTGGCTAAATTAGTAACATTTCCTAAGAAAAGGCATTGTAAGAATGTTTTTCATGATACATTCCATTTTCTTTTCTAAAAGAGATGTTTGACTTTGTCTGAGAGTAAGTCACAGTATTTCAAAAATATGCTGTCAAAGAGCCATATTCTCCAGCTCAGAGATTACTTCCTGCAAACTGTACTAACGTAATCTTTCACTATAAACTAGAAAACTGCACTGAGATTAGGGTTTTATATCATTCAGCTTTTATTTCATTACTCATCACGCAAATATAATAGTAGCAACGGCAAAGATAAATACTAACCATGATAAAATAAAAGTTTTTAGGCAGATAAAAATCTTTGTATAATGTTAATTTTTAACTTTGTCAAGATCATTTTAGTTGTGGTTTGTAAACTTCAAGAATAAATAACAAAAACATTCATCTAACATCAGCTGTTTATTAGAAGGCTGTTAACAGGTGAATTCTATTTTAGTATTTAAGGACTATATTAAGCTGTATTACATCTACCCATATACTTTTATATAAAATGTTATAGCAAAACTGGATATGATAGTGTCTGGCTCATTTATGCTTTTTCATCCCCTTTCTTTCTGGATATTTTGATATATGCTGACATTGTTGAACTCAGCATAGAGTAATTAGGTGCGTGTGTGGAGAGGCTATATGGAACCTATAAGGTGAATGCATTTTCTTCCTGGTGATCTAATAAGGGATAAAGCCATTTGAAGTTTGATCATCTATGAGGATAATTTTAATGATGCATTGTTGTAAAAGGCTCATATGAAAGAATGTAATGCTTATGTTTCTTAACTTGGAATTTATTGGTTATGCACCTACTTCATTTGACATTTGATGGATCTTTATTATTATGCTTGCATTTTTTTCAGGTCTATATTACTTCATCGAAGTTTTATTTCCATGAATAGCTAATCATCGACCCCTTTCCATAGAACATCCATTCATCGAATGCTCACATCTGTGAATGGTTTCCATAGGGAAGAGAATTACTTGCCCCCCACAAAGACTGACACACGTGT